>NC_056731.1:1624338579-1624533579 GCF_019279795.1 Protopterus annectens
TATATATAATACATAATATATATAATATATATAAATTTATACACATACACAGTATACTTTGAGGAGAATTGACTTGGGGGGGGGGGAGGATGTCATAAGGGCGGGAGGAGGATGTCATAAGGGCTAGAGGAGGAAGAGTCGCACTTAGGTGGCAGGAAAGGAGTGTATAGTAGAGAGAAAGAGGACAAGTTTGTAGTTTGAAAGTTGAGACATCAGAGAAATCAGGAGTTGAGGCAAGTTGCTGGGGTAAAGGAACAATCAGTGAAAGGCGAGATGTAGTTTGAGGATTTTTTTAAGGTGGTAGGATTGCTGATAGTTCTGAGTGATGGAGGGAGATTATTCCACAACTTAGAAACTGTATGAGAGTACAGCATTTGGCTGGCTGAAAGCTTGGGTTTGACTGACAGCATTTTGTTTTCAGACCTGAGGTGGTGATTAGGATGGTAAAGGTCAGTATGGTGGGCAAGCCAAGGCAGGATTAAGGGCAGTAGATTATTTTGTGGGCTATAGTTAATTGTAGCTAAGTGAGATGTGTGAGGGTAAAATTTTGCATTTGTGGCAAATTTACAGACTTTGTTGTAGCAAGAGTCTAGTTTTGATTTTAAGTTGGTTTGTAGAGTGGTAAGGATGGGAGCGCCATATAAGAGTTGGAAGCAGTAAGGATGAAGCAAGGGATATTTGAGCAGAGTAGCTAAGAATGCAGTGCCTACAAAGGGCACCAAAGCCTTTGATGCATTTTTTGATGTTACTGTAGATAGGAAGGTCAAAAGTTAACTTGGTATAAATGATGACACCCAACAGTTTTGGTACTAGGGACAACTTGAATGGTAGTGTTGTTCTGGTAATATAGAAAAGTGATTTGTCAATAGGGCTAGATTTTGTGAGGGTAAATACTAAATTTTTATTGGAGTTAAGGGCGAGATTGTTCTGGGACATCCATGTTTCAGTATAAGTAGAAGCTTCCTTCAAAATCGAATATCAATGTTAAGCTATCATTTTATCTAATATGGTCAAAAATTAATGTCAAAGTGTTCATATTGTCGAAATTAATACAAGTCGAAAATTCGACATACTTCTGCGGTGGTGCAGCGGTAGCATTGTTGCCACACAGCAAGAGGTTCTCCCATTCAATTCGGCTGGAGTGCAGGGGAGTGCTTTCTGTGTGGAGTCTGCATGTACTCCCCGCGGTTGGGTGGGCGTTCGAAAGACATGCGTGAATGGATGTGCCTTAGTTTAAGGTTGATTGTCAAGCTGGCACCTTGGCGTTCGTGAAAATCTACCGCCAATCATTAGTGGAACGGAGTTCTGCTGTGGCGACCCCTAACCAGGAAAAGCCAAAAGACAACTTCCGAATATCGAGTTACCCATCTTAGATTGCCCCCCCCCCATTTTCTGATTCCCGAGTGCACACCGAACCGTGTGCATGATATACAAACACCATCGAACTTGCTCTACAAACGGCAAAGTAACTGTTAGTACACCTCAAAGCTGCTGTGAAAGTGATATTTCTCCTGTGCTATGAATCCATTTACAATCTACAGAATAAGTGCATATTGTGTCTTGTATCATTCGCAGAAATAGCAATAAAAGTCCCTTTAGTCACACAATCCCCTTGTGTGCATGTTAGGAGCAGCAAAGCAACAAGTTTGGCTAGTCCACGAGATGTCATCTCGCCCCTACGTTCCAATAGCCTCATGAACTGAGATTCCTTGTCATGTAGGTGTCTGTGTTTAGGTGGTGGGGCACATGACAGCAGACTACTCCAGGTCTTCTAAACGATTCTGCTCTAATTTGATGGTATGTAGCACATCAATGATGTAGAGTTGTTTCTTCCCTAATAGGCTACGCAGGCGTCTATGCCATCCTTCCACCGTGTTTTGGCTTCTGGGATAGCCCTGTAGGCATGTATCCCAATGGTTCCAGAACTAACATTGAATAAAAGGGGTAACCTTTCACATGTAGCACTCCATATGCCGTACCTCCCATAATGTAGTTATTATGTAAGAAATCAGAGGTTTTCCTGCCTCAGGGATGTCAGCTGCAATCTCATCCAATGTGGGCAGGACAGCGTCTGGTGATATGAATGCCAGCACTGGTATCTGCTTACACAATAATGCAAACTATGCATCATTCCCAAACAAGGCAGCCAACCTCAACTTTTGGCACCATAGCAGTTAAAAGATGAAACCAGCAGCCTTTAGGGGTACTGTCTGGTAAATTCCTAACTATGCAGTTCACCACTCCCTTCCCAAAAATCACTCAAAATCATATTTGGCTTCAATAGCAGTTGGTAACCAGTACATTGCTGTATTACAGCCTCCCAGAACTGATCGTAATATTCCTCAGTCTTTAACGGCAAAATGCCATACACCACAGGGATAACCTTGCCCGCCGCAGTTCCTTAAATACTGCAATGGATGGTATACACTAGTCTGCACTCTCTCGTGCTAATGGGAAAGGTCCGATCTACCAGTATGAATTCAGATTCATACAGCATTCTGAGATTCCCCCTCAGTTGTTAGTATCACTTCACTGCATTACTGTGTGTATGACGCACAATGAAATGAGCTATTTTTTATTGGTAACATATCAGCAACACGTTGACAGAGTGACTCCAGGCTACACAGACATTCTTTTCTTACGGCGCATCCTACGTACTGTACTGTCTGCTTCAGTGCATCTGTATTAGGCAACTATGCACAACAGTAGATGTGCCTACCAGAACCTCGCTGACTCCTACAAGGATCTTCCAATAGTCTGCTCTTCTCTTAATTGCCTGCCATACCATCCACTCTTCATGCTGCACTATGTCAGCCCCCTGAAAATGTGCAGTACATGTCACCAACTTCTCACCCTCCACACACTCCTCTAATACACCCTTACACCGGTCACACTTGGGTGTACAGCACCAGTACCTCCTACTGTTGGTACATTTTTCCAGGTAGTACTGGTAGCCATCAACACTAAGCACTTTCCTACCCTTTTGGGATACTGTCTGATACACTGTACCAACAGCACCAGGACAGTCTGAAACTGCATTCCGCTCTGACATTCTTTAAGCTCAAAACCTGCAATACAATTTAAGTATCAGCAATGTGCGAAAAAACACAGATCTTAAGTGACAGGAGCACACAGTGTCCAGTAATGACGGATCCTAGAATTCCAACATCGACATTTATGAATCTTTGTTACATTACACACAACTACAGCACATCTCACTACAAACTGTTAAACAGCGTGCCGTGTATTGACCAGTACGTGTGCTGCACTTACAGGCAATTTAAACACATCGGCAGACAGTTGCAGAGCTGATGAGATGAATTTGTATGGCCGTCTGATACAGCTTACCATTATCTACACCGAAGATGTCTTGTGAGCCGACCTGCTAGTAAAAATTTCAGTGAAGTATCCTCTAGCTGTAACTTTCACTGCACTAAAACATTCCCAGAATGCATGACAGTAAACTAGAGACAGTAGTGCAGCCAGGCGAGAAACACTTTGTAACTGGATATTACATTAACTGCGACTTACTAATGGTGGGTAACTTGCATCTATACAGCTATTGTGCACTACAATCTCTAACTTTACAAAATCATGGCTGGTAGACAATACAGCAGTTACTATTGTAACTTGCAGAGTTTAACCAGGTGTTCCATACATGTTTATGCACCCGATGTTCTTTCAGCCTTAATCTATCATCCCTACTTAACAATGAGCTCTATTCAAAATATCACACAAACTCACCAGCCGCACTTAGGAACTACTACTCTGAGCCCTGCTGTGGCTGTTTACATCAATGTAAATGACGTTAACGGTCACTTCCTCGAGGCAATGGTACAATCCTGTTAGAACGAATATCATATGTTCGAATTCTACAGAGCGATTCCCCAGTGTGTTTCGACCTTAATTCAAAGTTTTCATGGTCGGTGACTATTTTCAAATTTAAGACGTTCTAACTTTATAATTTCATAGATAAGAGTTTCACGTAAATATATATATATATATATATATATATATATATATATATATATATATATATATATAATATTTGGCACTTACCCACATGTAGAATACTGCAACATTGGAATACAAGGAGATAGGAAAGTTGTGTAAAATCTTACCATAACCATAGATGTCTTTCTCTTCCAAGGTGCAGTATTCTACATATGGGTTTACCCTTCTTCCATCCAGTTCGTCCGACCAGGATTCCAAAGATTTTCAGTCCCTCTAGGTGTGGAAGTGACGTCTGCATGCACCAGCCCTCAGAATCTAAAAAGCTCCAGTCGGAGCCAGTCCTACAAGGGCATAGCCTGTCCAGTGTTACTCGGGAGAAAAATGTGCAACGTTATAAGGAGGGGAAGAATACTGCAACATGGAAGAGGACATCTATAGTTATGGTAAGATTTTATACAACTTTCCTATGTTCTATTCCAATGTTGCAGTATTCTACATGCGGTTGAGTGCCAAAGCTCACTGAGAATTGAGTGGTGCCCTATAACAGGTTTCTAGGAATTCATGTAGGATAGCCCTGGCAAACCCCGCCCTGGCTCTGGAGATATGGTCTAGCTTGTAGTGCTTGGTGAAAGTGTGCACAGAGGACCAAGTGGCTGCCTCAAGTATGGTGTTGGTATCTAGCCCATTATAGAAGGCTCCAGAAGAGGCCATTGCTCTGGAGTGGGCTTTGACATTGCCCTGCAAGGTTTTCCCATGGTGAAGGTAACAGAAAGAAATGGTCCTGGAGATCCAGGCCGATGTGGTCTGTTTATTCATCGCTTTCCCCAGAGCTCTGGGGTGGAAGGAGACAGGTGGGTCCGATTTCCTAATGGGCTTGGTTTTATGTAGGTAAAATAACTTGTCCGTGGATGTCTAGGGAATGACGTACTCTCACTATCCCCCCGCAGGTTGGGAAAAAAGGCATGCAAGGTGAATGGTGTGGGTCATTCACTACTTTGGGTGTGAATGACAGATTGGTCTTGAGTCACTGTCAAGGTGGAAGACTAAGTAAGGTGGTGTAGCCACAAGAGCTTGCAGCTCTGAAACCTGACTGAGGTCAGAGCTAGTTTTCCATGTTCAAAATGTTACGGGAGGCTTGTTTGCTGGTTCAAAAAGAGGCTTAAGTAAGTTTCTCTAATACATAGTTAAGATCCCATGGGGGGTTCCTGGGTGGTCTCAAGTGTGGTACCCCTTTAAGAAAAAGTTTAGCTGGAAATCTGGATGTAAGGGTGGGTCCAGAGGTAGACAGGTAGAAGAGTACTTTGAGGGGCTGATGAACAAAGATGAGAGAGAGAGAGAAGATTGGATGATGTGGGGATAATGAATCAGGAAGTGCAGCGGATTAGCAAGGAGGAAGTAAAGACAGCTATGAAAAGGATGAAGAATGGAAAGGCTGTTGGTCCAGATGACATAACTGTAGAAGCATGCAGGTGTTTAGGAGAAATGCCAGTGGAGTTAGGATGCCAGAGTAGAGAAGTGTTTTGGTACCGATTTAAGAATAAGGGTTATGTGCAGAGCTGTAGTAACTATAGAGGGATAAAACTAATCAGTCACAGCATGAAGTTATGAAATTGCAGACAAATGTGCTTTTAAAGACGAGTAAGCCAGTCCTGTCTGCATTAGTTCACACAGGTAAGACAGGATTAGAGGAATATCCCTTTCCAGTGGGTCTGTCTTTTGCGACACCAAATAGAAAACCTTTTCCACTTTGAAAGGATTGCGTTAGGTTTCTTGGCCACCTGCAGGACAGAGCATGTCCTTGTTGTACAGGTGTCTGAAGGGGATCAGATTCCGATCAGTCACAGGGATTGCCACTGTGTGTTAGAGTTCCTTTGTGCTATGTGAGCAAGTCCACTGAGGGGGGTAACTTGTGGCGATTGCCCTTGGACAAATTGAGGGGAAACCAGTGCTGTTTTGGCCAAGTAGGGCGTAGTCAGCAAGATTTTCTGCGAGTCCTGCTGAATTTTCAACAGTACCTTCTGAATCAAAGGGAAGGGGGAAATGCATGCAGAAATTTCCCCTTCCAGGACAATGAGAAGGCATCTGTTGCCAGTGTCTTGGGGTTGGGTGTCCTGGTGCAGTAACCAGGAATTTGCCTGTTTACAGAGGAGCCAAACAGGTCTATTTGAGATATACTCCACCTGTGGACCATATTCAGGAAAACATCTCTTTGAAGCATCCATTCATGTTTATTTGTGATGGTTCTGCTTAGGTGATCTGCCTGGAAGTTGTGCAAGGAGAGTATGTAGGCTGCCTGTAGGGTAACTCCCTGTGAGGTGGCCATTTCCCACACCTGCAGAACTAGTCTACATAGGAGGCATGATTTTGCCCCTCCCCATTTGTTGAGATACAAGACAACTGTGTTGCCAGTGAATATCTTGAGAGGGGCCTTTCTCTAGACAGGGTAAGAAGGCCTGTAGAGCAAGGAAGATTGCTCTCATTTCTCTGACATTTGTGTTCTAGTTTGTGTTCTTCTGTCCACAAACCTTGTACTTAGTTGTCCTAGAGTTGCTTCCATCCCAAATCTTAAGCATCTGTATGCATTGTTTGGGAGGGTGTGGGTGCTTGAAGAGGGAAACCTGGGTTCTTGGTCACCTGATCCGCCCACCATTGCAATTCCTGTTTCAAGCAGGGAAGGAAGGGAACCCTGAACATTAAGCGATGGGAGTGTTGAGTCCGCACTGACCAAAGATACCACTGTAGTTTCCTCATGTGTAGTCTCGCTAAGGGCAACATGGTTACGATGGCTGCCATGCAACCCAGAAGTCTCAGAAATTGCCTTGCTGTCAATTCTGAAGCTTGAAAGGCACCCAGTAGGTGGTGTGACCAGGACACCACCTTCTCTGGTGGTAGGAAGGCCTTCATAATGTCTGTCCAGATTCTGCAGCCCAGGAAATCAATGACCGGTGCAGGCTCCAGGTGAGATTTTAGGAAGTTTATTAGGAAACCTAGAGACTGCAGGAGGGGCAAAAAGGGCCTGGGTGTGAAGAGTCTTCTGATCGGATACTTGAATTAGATCTAGGTAGGGGAATATCTGTATGCCCTTTGTCCTGCAGTAAGCAACGAATGGTGCCAGACACTTTCTGAATACCCTGGGAGCAGTGGAAAACCCAAAGGGTAAAACAAAACTGAAAATGTGATGAGCCTGCCAGAAATCAGAGGCATTTCCTGAAGGTGGGCTTTATGGGTATGTGGAGGTAGGCATCCTTTGTCTCTGGATGCCATAAATCCTTGTGGTAGGAGGAGAAAGAGGGTAGGGAGACAGCATACTGAAAGTAGGAACTTTTAAGAAGGGGTTGAGACAAGAGAGGTCTAGGATAGGCCTCCATGGTCAGTCCTTTCTGGGAACCAGAAAGATTCTGGAGAAGAATCATTTTCTTTTCGATTCTGTAGGCACTGTTTCTAGTGTCTTGACTTAGTAAGTTTGGAGTACCTGTCTTAGGAGGGGTAGCTAACTGGTGGGAGGCTGAGGCATGCTCAGCCTTGTTTTGGGGGGGGGGGTGAACTAGGTCATAAAGTAACCATTTTGTATGATGGACACAACCCATTGGAGTCAATGAGAGACCATGGAGGGAGACGGGCAGACAGGGGGAGGGATGACAGACTGACAGGCAGTCCAACACTACCTGGCCTATGTGAAAAGGGAGGCCTTTGGCTGACGGAAGGTGAAGCTCTAGCCGGAGGGGGCAGTCTTCTAGGGGGTCTCCTGGACATGGGGGGAGCCGTAGGCCTAGAAGTTTTTCTGAATTGTGTCTTGGCCGGGTAGTTCCTGTGGAACTTGGGGATGGGCAAGATTAGCAGGTGTTTAAGGTCCCTGCAATTCCTTGCCTTTTTGTTGCAGGGACTTATTTTACATTTGTTATCCGGGAAAGTCCGACTGGATACATATCCCATTTTCAGCGGAGGCCCGGGGAGAAAAGCTCCAAGTTATCCAAAGCATTTAATAGCAATATTAATAGAGATTTTGATATATAGTAGCAACTAATTAAGTAAACATGAAAGTAGCAGTAAAATAATTGCAAGTTGTCAAAAAGCATTTAGTACCAATATCAATAAAAAATGTAGATAGTGACAAATAATTAGGTATTTAAAGATATAGCAATAGATCTATTTACAAAATTATTGTAGCCATTTAGGGGGAGAAATGGAGGTTAAAAAGATCTTAGGAAGTTCACTGGGTCACAGTCAAAACATTATTTGAATGCCCGTAGTTAAGACATGAAAATCTTTATGAAGCAGAGATTGATTAGTCAGGAATTTAGTAGAGGTATATCTGAAGGATACCCTTTTACAGTTGGTAAGGAAAGAAAGCTAAGAGGTTTGTGGGATAATGATTTAGTCACGATTTAGACATGGACATAGCCATTGTGTAAGCATGTGTGTTTTTAGAGATTTTTTTAATTGAGGCAATGAGCTATTGGAAGTTATTTCTGGAGGAAGGGAGTTCCATTTTTTCCAGTAAAGTTGGAGAACAAGGAATCTCCAGCAGTGTTGTTTGCTTTTATAGTTTGAACTAGCATTCTGCTGGATTAGCGGAGAGATGCTAGGTTATTATAAGGGGTGATAACGTTAGTTAGAACTGGAGTACTGTTTGGTTGGTATAGGATTTTATGAGTAACTGAGTTGGTTGTAGTTTACCTGATTGGGTAGTTTCTAGCCAACCTAGTTTGTGAAGACTGTTACAATGGTGGGTTCTGTATGTGGAGCCTGTGGCAAATCTAGCTATATTGTTATAGCAGCTGGTTATCTTGGTGAGGTTTGATTTAGATAGATTAGTGAGGATGGGTGAGGCATAGAGGAGAGGACAGAAGATGTGTGCAAGCTATTCTGGTGGTTGGGGTTAGATATTTTTTAATCCTGTACATGGATCCTATTTTTTTATTTACTGTTTTGATGGTTTTGTCTATGTGGGTGTTAAAACAGATTGTTGTCAATGATTATACCTAGTAGTTTGGTATTTGGTTCAGGAGAAATGGTGGTTCCATTGTTTGAAGAGACTGTAAATATTGGTGGAGTTTGCTTTGGTGTGGGGGTGAACAGTAGTAGTTTGGTTTTATTTGGGTTCAGGAGGAGTAGACTAGTATTAAGCCAGTTTTCTACTTTGTTAAAGGTAGACTGGGTTAGGGACTGCAATTCTGCTGGAGTAGAGGCAGTGCAGATTAGTGTGGAATCATCTGCGTACTGTATGGAAGTTGCCTGTGGTATGGTTTTGGGTAGTTCATTGATGAAAATAGAGAAAAGTAGACCTAGAATGGAGCCTTTGGGTACGCCAAGGGCGACAGGTAGAAGGGGGAATAAATCTTTCCACAAAACAGCTTGTTGTCGACAATTTAGGTACGAGTGGAACCAGTTAGATACTGATTTGTCTATTGAGAGCGAGTGGAGAAAGTCTAAGAGTAACCTGTTTTTCACCATGTCGAATGCTTTGGATAGATCGAGGAAGAGGGCAGAGGAGAGCAGATTTTGATTACGATTGTGGTTGATTGTGAGAGAGGAGAGAAGGGCAGTGGTAGTACTATGGGCTGGTCCGAATCCATGCTGGGATGATGCTAGGAGTGAGTTGTGGGGGAGGTGGGCTAATGGTTGCTTCTGTATGCATTTCTCCATTATTTTGGCTAGGGGAGATAGAATAGCGATAGGTCTGTAGTTTGAAAGTTCTGTGGAGTTCCCTCCTTTATGAACTGGAATAATGCGAGAGATTTTCCAGATGGAGGGGATGTAGGATTCTTGAATTGTACGGTTGATTAGGATGGAAATAGGATAAGCTATTAATTTAGCTGCCTTTTGTAGGAATTCAGTGGGGAGTAGGTCAGTTGCAAGGGTAGTAGGTTTTAGTTTTTCAAGTAAAGATTTGATAAAGTCTGTGGGGATAGGCTTGAATTTTAGGGGTGCGGAGTTCACATGAGTAGATGAGGTTGTACAAGAAGAGGAGGGTGATAGATTACTGGCTAAAGATTTGACAGTTTCAGTGAAAAAGGTGTTAAAGGTATTTGCTACTGATTCAGGGGGAAGTAGTGAGGTTGATGAAGGGGTGAGGGTAGTAGATTTCCCTGGGTGGAGTAGCTTATTTAGACCTGACCAGAATTTTGAGGCTGTGTTTGGCATTTTTGCTGTAAATTGAAATAGTAGTTTTGCTCATCTAACAGATTTTTTAGTTTCATTTCTTATCTGTTTGTATATAATGTGGTCAAGTGGGATTTGGTGGCTCTCCATGAGTTCCATGCTCTATTTCTAGACGCAAGTTTTTTAGTAATGGGTAGCCATGGACTGAAAAAGGTCAGCCACTTTCACCAAACAGGGCAGAGTGATCCAAAGGAGCATCAAGAAGTTTGGCCCTGAAGTCATCAGGGGAGGGGCTGAAGGTGTAGCCAGTATCTTCTTAATGCAGAAGCTGATGCAGCTGACCTAGCTGAGGCTTCAGCTGCATCTTAAGGACTGTCCATTCACCAAAGTGACAGCTAGCAGGGAGGTCAAGGAAGCTTTGGTTGCACAATCTGGGATGTCAGCCAATTCCTTAATGGCTTTGTCCAGTAGTGCTAAGGAATACTTGGGGTTGTGCGAGTTTGGTAGTTATTGGCCCTGAATGACAAGGTGGCAGAAGTGTACATTTTCTTCCCCAACCTTTCCATTCTCTTGCTGTCCTCGTCAGCTATAAGAATGGTAGTGGTAGGGAGCAGCTTGGAAGCCCTATCAGTAGAAATGTAAATAGTGGCTGGGTCAGCTGAAGGGCACTTAATCAGAAATTTCTCTGTCTCAGGGACTTTGTAGTGTATCTGCTCTCCGACTGGCTGGAGGTTGGGAGTCAGGGTTGATGGATGTAGAGGCAAAGGCATCCAGGAAGGCCAGCTGAATAGGGGTGATAACAGAAGGACTGGGAGAGTCCATCTGTATCAGGTCATAAAACCCTCTTTTGTACTTCCATCATAACTGAGGCTTCCCACTTAAAGGTGGTCTTTCATCTGGTTGATGGTCTCCCCAAAAAGTATTCTTCCACCGGGGAGTCAGGCTCAATAGAGCCTTCTTCTGGAGATCCATATCCCAGGGGGAAGATATCGGAGTAGAAGAGGGAATCCTCCAAGTTAGACGTGTCCAACCTGTGGCCCGCATGCGGCCCTCAGAGCTCTTCCATGCGGCCCTCAACCTCTAGCTGCAGCATCGATGTATGCATGCTCCAAAACACTTTTTGTTTTGTTTTTCCCTCCTGTGACCTGTAACACTAATGTCGGTATGCGTATGCACCAAAGCACCGTTCTAGTTTTGTTTTTGAGCCAAAAAAGGGTCAGTGTGTTTACGCCATTATTTTTGCGCCGAATAATCAGTGTTTCCATGTGTTCTCGCTGAAGAGGGACTCGTGTATGGATTTGCTGCTGTTACCTTTGAAAGGGACCACAATTACCTGTGTTAACAGGTAAGTACGGATTGAGTGAGTGTATGCATGAAAGCAGAATTGTATTTGTGAAAGTAGAAGTGTGTGTGTGTATGTATATGTGTGTGCATGACAGACGCATGCACAGAGAGGCTAACAATGATCAGTCTACCTACTGAACACAAACAAGTTAGCTCACAAATATATCCTACATTAAGAGTACACTTTTATTAAATTGTGGCTTTCCTGACAGGGAGAGTGTTGTATTGAACATGAACTCATACCTCTTAACTGTATGGATTTTCAAAGAATGTCTGTATTTTTGCCTCATCTTCCAATTTGTCACTTTTGCTTAGGAAATAAAAGTAGTCATCCAAGATAATGCAGTTCCAGGGAGTAAGAATGAGACAGCAGAGTAGGGTTAATGGGTCAGTAGTGGACTGACTATGTGGGACTGTAGCATATAATGTTGTATTGTTTTTTCAGACAAAGAAAAAAGCACCTAGTACTGTTTTTTCATTGGTGGGTTCTTGGCAGTGGTACATTGGACAACAGTAAGCATAGCTTTGGTGGATCATCAATACAGGCAAATCAAGTGAGCACAATGTTATTTTTTTAAATGTTGGGGATTTTAGTGTGTGCGTGTCCTTATGTGTTGGGAGTGCTGCAACAGTAGATTATTAAAGACAGAGACTTACGGACTGTGGAGAATGTTTGTTTCAAAACCTAATACTTGGGTACGCATTCCAGAAGTAGATTTTTTAAGACATAGCTTCTTGCCATTTACAGTGGATGGACATTTACATTTAATGGACAATGTATTAGCGTGGACCTGTACTGTGGGGTTCTGAAGGTTGCCAAGTCTACCACTGCCAATGTCTTGTAAAGTGACCTGGAAATGGATATTGGGATGTTACTGAAAAATATAAGTGGGCTTAGAAATATAGTTTAATTAAACAAAGTGTACTTTCAATTTACAGGCCATAATTTAATTGATTTCAGGTAGTCCAGATACTGGTAGATTGCATATCATTAGACTTAATTAGGGAGAGCTGTCATTCTGGGGAAACAAGCAGCCCTAGTTTCAGTGAAAGCTCTGTGGTTGCTTGCAGGTAGGAAGTTGCAGGATGTTGATGCATTAAAAATAATAAATAAAACACATTGCATTTGTCATTTCAAAGCATGGTTTTCTTTGCAAAAGGCGGCAGGACTGAATGAGCCATATAATGTTTAACTGACAATAATGGGATAGAAAGATTATAAGTGATGTATGTTTGCAGCTACTGTTGTTTCAATGGTGTCTAATGCATAACTATTTTTGGGCCTGTGTCCCACTTATTTTTCGCTTTGTCCAGATTTCTTGCTCTAAGGTACAGAGGTATGGTTCCATACTAAATCAGAAGTTGTATTTACCTTGGAAGACTTTTCGGCATAATTATGAAAAACAGCCTTTTTAATATTTCTGCTCATTTCCAATATAAACTGCCATGTAACCTTGCAAATAACCTTAAGCTACTTTACTTCTTTTGGAATTGACATGTATGATTCATCTGTTCGGACATAAGCACAGAGTGCTAATGTGACAGATTTCTTGCAGCAGTCTGTGGGTTTACATAATCACTTTTCTGTGTTTCTGGGTGTGTAATCAATTTAACAGTTTTAAAGATGTTTTCCAAAAATAAATAAATATATAATAAATAAATAATCCTCTCTACACTTTGAGCTATAGACAAAGTCTGGGAATTAGTTTTTCAAAAGCGAAGGTCAGCATTACAGTAAACTGTCAGTCTGAGTAACTTTTGCACAAATTAAAATGTCTGAATGTCAAATGGCTTTAGATTAGAGGGAAGTTCATTTTTATTTATTTTATTTTACATTTGTTTACTGGGAAAGTCCAACTGGACACAGGTCCATTTTCAGCCGAGGCCCGGGGAGAAAAGCTCCAAAAATAACACAATACATGAGAGAGCGATAGCAAATTATGGATGTAGTACTCCTACAATATGGCAGAGATTACATCTCGTAACAGTGCAAATCATTGAGGTACAGAATAAACTTAAAAACTTTTTTTTACCGTTATAATTACAGCAAGGCACATATCAATGAGTTAAGTTTTTAGGCGAAAGCTTTTTGTACATAGCTGAAGTTCTGAAACAATCTTTTGGTATGGATTAACCAAGGGATTGACAGGTTATGTTTACACCAGTATGTAGCATAGTTTACGGTTTTCTTATTGATTTACTTTTTGCCAAGCAGTCCATCTCTATTATGATTTTTTTTTTTTCAAATATTTTGACTTCGACAATTTCATTCAGTGAGTGGGTGTCGTGACTACTGAGGTTGCCTATTTTACAAGTAGTGGCTTTTTGTGTGTGTGTGTGTATATATACATATATATATATATATATAAATACAAGAGAGATTTAATATGTATACTGAATATAATTTTGCAAATGGAATTCTTAGTTAAACATGCCCCTCTTCTTGGGCAACTAGACTTGAGTAACCAATATTAGATCTCAGCCATCCAGCTGGGAAAGGTTAGTATGTGGATTTTCCATCTGGTCTGATAAAGGCTATGCTACTTCCCCAAGGACTACATTTATGGCTATCCATCCAGCCATGTTGCTGAACTACATTGTTTGATAATGAGAGGAGCTTTTTACAGAAGTTGGAGTTGTTTTGTCAAGAACCTGTCCATAAAAATTGGCTCGTTTATGTTGCAGTGAAGGCTGTGGTCTTTGTAGTGAACGTTTAAAGTAGAACCAGTATTTCTGAGGTTGAGGAAGTCTAAGGCAGGATCTTTCTTAGCCTGGAAAGCAAGCCAATGATGAAATTTATAGGGGCCGGTGAGAGAGAGAGGAAAGCAAGAAGCTTTTTAGTCTGTTTGGATAACTAAGTGAACTTAGTCCTTTGACCTTTTTTGTCAGAAATGGTTGTAGTCTTTCTTTTGGCAGGGTGTTTTGCTGAGGCACATGCCAAAAGGGGCATTGCACTCAATGGCTCTTGTAAAGGAAGAATACAGGGATGTTAGGACCTCCTTGTCCCTGGATGAGATACCCTTACTAATGCAGTGGGCCATGTAAAAAGCTTTCCTTACAACGGAGACAACGTGGTGGTCAAAAGTCAGGTTTCTATCAACCTGAGTGCCCAAGTACCATACGACTTATTGCGTGCTTACAACATTGTTATTAATGTGATCATTTGTGGGGACATCACTCTACTCAAAGGGGATGATGCATTTTTTGGCATTTAGCTTGAGGCCATATTTCTGGCACCAGTTATTTGTTTGGGTGAGACCCTCTTGGAGCTTATTCAGAATTGTTTTATTAAGTCACTAATGTGGATTCTTTACTTCATTGCAAATTTGTTGGGTTATTTTTGTGGATTATAGTATTGTAGGACTGCTGATGTTGACATTTTACATAGTTGGACTGCTGGAATGGTTTTCCCACTGAGAAATGCTAGTGCTGTAGTGAATATCTGTTTATATATATATATATATATATATATATATATATATCTATAGATATATATAGATATAGATATATACACACACATTATATATATATGTATATATATATATATATATATATACACACACACACACACACACACACACACACACATATATATATATATATAAATATATATATATATATATATATATATATATATATATATATATATATATAAACTAAGATGTTAGAGTTAACTGTTAGATTAGAGAATGAGAATTAGAATTAAGGCAAATATTACTTATTACATTTATTCATTGTTCAAATGCACCTACAGTACAGCCAGGAGGTAAACTGTGGTCTTCTGGAGCAACGAAAGAGTTAACTATATGATATATTTTACATGCGGCCCTAAGACCATTTCTGTTCACTCAATGCGGCCCCAGCAAGCCAAAAGGTTGGACACCCCTGACAGTTCCCCTCTTCCAGTTCTACCCTCCTTTCAGGAATTAGAGGTCTAGGACTTAGGAGGGGAGCAGCAGTGGTAGGTGTCCCTGTAGTAGCAGGCCTAAGGGCCATGAAGGCATTAAACAAACTGTGGCTGAAGGCCAGCCAAATCGGGCATGCCTTCAAAAGCAGGACGATAAATGTTTTGTTTTTTCTTGAGGCCTAGCTGGAGTCCAGGTGGGTGAAGGGCTCTGGTCAGGTGAAGGGATGGTGGCGGAATCAGACGTACCCACAGAAAGCACTGCCCCCCCCCCCCGAGTCTAAGGTAGACGCTGACAAAACCTGTAAGGACATGCTGTCCGCTTGAGATTGTGCAACTTCCGAGGTATCTGCTTTATCCACACTGGCAGAAGCAGAATCCTAGGTCAAGCCAATGGCCACAGACTGAGGAACGGTCAATAAAAGGTGCAGCTGAAGTTGGCCCTCTTCTTTGGCGGTTCAGACAGGGTGTTGGATGCAGCCTCCATCCCCAACGCCATTTGTTTTAATCGTTGGTTTTCCAAGTAAAGATGTAAGGCCTGTAGATGACAACGCAAGGTCTTGGGGCAAATGACAAATAGTGCAGTTCTCGTAGTCGTATTCCCTACATAAAGAGAGACACTGATTGTGGGTGTCTTTGTGGGGAATCTGTCGATCACACTTACATTTGCAGTTTCCAGATGAACAAATTATATGAAATAACAGCAGAACTGAAAGGATCCCCAACGGGGTACTTAACTGAATTTTTCTTGATCTGACATCTGCAAGCAGCACCTGGTGTAAGATTGGCAACTGAAAAGTTCTGCAGAATTGCCCTCGTAAATCCTGCTCTGGAAATATGGTCCAGATTGCAATGTTTGGTAAAGGTATGCAAGGAGGGACCAGGTGGCTGCCTCAAGGATGGAAGTTGTGTCCAGGCCTTTGAGGAAGGTCCCATAAGCTATGGCTCTTGAAGAGTGTGCCTTGACCCCATGAAGCAATTGTTTTCCATGGTAGGAACAGCAGATAGTTTCCCTTATCCAGCAGGAGATGGTTTGCTTGGATACTGCCTTGCCCAGGGCCCTGGGATGGAAGAACACCAGGCTGATTAGACTGTAATGGTCTTAGTTTTGTCCAAATAGAACTTTAGTAGTTTGTGGATATCAAGGGAGTGTAGTATTCTCTGTCATTTTTAGGAGGGGGGAAGAAGGGGGGCAAGTGAACAGACTTATTTAGTGTCAGCTCATTTACCACTTTGGGTATGAAGGAAGGTTTGGTATGGAAGATAGTGTGTAAGATACTGTAACCTGGGGATGCCATAAGCACCTGTAATTCTGAAATCCTTCTGGCCGAGGTAAGGGCTACCAATAGGACTGTTTTCCTATGCACATCTGCAGGGAGGCAGAGCTGGTTGGCTCAAATGGGGCAAGTATAAGTTTTTCTATAACATAATCCAAGGTGGCAGGATAGGCTTCTTTTGTGGCCTAATGTGTAGGAACCCTTTTAAGAATAGTTTAACATCCAATCTGGAGAGTAGGAGGATCCAGAGGTAAGCAGACAGGTAGTAGATAAGTGAACCTTCACTGAAGTATAAAAGGCCTGATTTTATGAGCTCTCACACAGGCCAAGACTAGAGGAACATATGCATGAAAGGGGTTTCCCCATGCCTTTGGAGACGCCATTTGGAGAAACTTTCCCATTTGTAAAAGTAGGATCTCTTGGTATTGCCTAGCAACCTGCAGGACAGATAGCACGTCCTCAGTGTAGTGGTGTCTGAAAGGAATTAAAAGTTTACCACCCAGAGGGTTAAGCAAAGCATCTCCAGGTGTGGGTGAATGAGAAACCCCTTCTGTTGTGTGAGCAGGTCCACCTTGTGAGGCAACTTGTGGTGACTGCCCTTGGCAAGAGATTGAAGGGGGATCCAATGCTGCCTTGGCCAACAGGGAGTCACTAGCAAGATGGCATGCCCCTCTATTTTTAGGACCACCTTCTGAATGAGAGGGAAGGGAGGGAAAGCATACAGAAACAGGAGATGAAGGCCTCTTACTCTCCAAGTTAGTGGAGACGGATCCTTGGCAAAGTTCAAGCGTCTGTTCTAGGGAGAGGTAAATCTATTTGAGGTGTGCCCCATTGGTGTACAATGTCTAGGAATACATCTGTGCAACATCTACTCGTCTGCCGAGAGCATCTGCCTGATGGTTATCCTGGGATGGAATGCAGACTGTCTGCAGAGGTGTGTTGTTCTGAGAGGCTAATTCCAAAGCTTGCATTGCTGGTTTGTTGATGTACCACATTAGTGTTGTCATCCATTAAGATTTGTAAGGGGCCTGGCTGCATAACAGGGACAGAGGCCTGCAGGGCTAGGTGGACTGCAGTGATCTCCCTTTCACTGATGTGCTTTCTCTAGAGGGATGGCTCCCATAGGACTTGCACCTTGAGGCCATTCATGGCTGCTCCCCAGACTAGATCTAAGGTATCTGTGTGCATTACTTGTGCTGGCGTGGTGGGTTGTAGGGGCAGGTGTGGGTTTACTTGTACCTGTTGAATCCACCACTTCAATTTTGTCTTTAGGCATGGAAGGAAGGGTATCTGAAAGTCCAGTGGGTGGCTGTGTTGTGATCACACATTCTTCAGGTACCACTGACTTCATATGCAACCTGGCTAGTGGCAGCTTAGGAATACTGGCTGCCATAAGGCCTAGGAAGTGCATGAATTGCCTGGCTATAGGTGGTTGACGAGAAGGTCCTGGAAGTGGCTGACCAGGGAGGTTACCCTTGTCCTGAGGGAGGAAAGCCTTCATCAGGTTGATCCTTATCCTGCATCCCAGGAAGGATTTGTCCTGTGTTGGGGAGAGGGATGATTTTGTGAGGTTGAGTGTAAATCCCAATCCCTGGAGAAGTGACATGGAGAAGAGCAGATGATTTCTGAGCGTGTCTTCTGCAAGTATGAGGATGTTGTCTAGGTATGGGGTAGATCTGAATGCCCTTGGTCCTGCAGCAAGCTACTACTGGGGCTAGGCACTTTGTGAAGACTCGGTGCAGTGGATAAACAAAAAAGGCAGGGCAGTAAATTGAAAGTGTGAACAGGGTCCAGCAAAGCGTAGCTGCTTCCTGTGGTCTGGGTGGATAGGGTGTGGAGTTAAGCCTCCAAGCTGAAGTCCCCATAAAAGCCTTGGGCGGCAATAGTGGAAGTTAGTTTTGATTCTGAAGGGACCTTCAGAAAGAGGTTTAAGAAGATGATCCAGGATGGCCCTCCAAGAGCCATCCTTTTTTGGTACCGTGAATAACCTTAAGTAGAATCCTTTTCATTCTTGGTCTGGGGAAATGGGTTCAATAGTCCCCTGAGCGAGAAGGTCTTGGATAATCTGAGGGATTAGGTGTAGTTGGTTCTTGGGAGGGAAGGGGATGCCTAGTGGAATGTTTTTTTCCTGCCAACACATTAAGTATCCTTTTTCCACAATTGCCAGGACCCAGCAGTCTGAAGTGACTTCTTTTCAGAGGGGAAGACAGTGAGAGGCAGGATGAGAGGGGAAGGTGGCTGAGGCAGTCACGCATTACTCCTATCCTGAAAGGGCTGCCTGTTGGGGGGCTGAGGAGTGGCTGCCCTAGGGGAGATCTCCTGGACCCTTTTTCTATGTCTGGAAGTGGAAGAGGCAACTGGGGCAGGGGGTCTTCCTGACAAAAGAAATCTTTGCAGGATAATTCCTATAAAAGTTTAGGACTGAGGAGACCAGCAAGTGTTTCAGATCCTGGACTTCCTTACTCTTCTGGAGGCTTTTAAACAGATCAACTGACTGTTTGCCAAGCAAGAATTTATTATCCAGGGATATATCCAAAATGTTAGTCTTAAAGTCTCCATGTAGGGGCTGTAGTTTAAGCCATAAATATCTGCATAAAACAGAAGCTGGTGTTACAGATCTTGCAGAGGCCTCAGTTGCATCATAGCTGCACTTTGAGTGTCTGGCTAACCGAGATGCCAGGGACAGCTTAGATGCCCATTTGTCTCTTGTTTGGGAAGTTGGGCAACAAGGACAATAATGATGAAGCCAAACCTAGGACATATTTGACCATGTTGGTCTGGTAATTAATTGCCCTAAATGCTAGAGTGGAAGAGGTATACATCTTCCCCAGCCTGTCCATTACCTTGCTATCCTTATGTGAAGGCAAGAGTGAGGAAGAAGGAACATGCCGGGACTGCCCGTCAGGGGCCACAGCTATAACTGCAGGGTCCACCAAAGGGGGTTTTACAAGAAATTTGTAATTGTCAGGGGACCTTATAAAAATAGTCAGGTTTCTTGTGAGCAGAAGGTTGTGAATCAGGAGTCTGAGGCAGATGCAAATGTTCAAGGTATGCTGGAATTACAGGAGGAATAGCTGAGGGGGAGGGTGATTCCATCTGGTGCAACTCAAAATACCTTTTCTGAATTCCAGTCATCTGAGCTGTATACCATTTAAAGTACTCCCTTCATTTCAGTTAAGTTTCCCCAAATGTAATATACTCAGGGGTGGGGTGGGGGGTCTCCCTCAATAGTCTCCTCACATCTGGGGAGCAGCAGTCCACAGGAAAAGCTATTGGAGACAAGTAACTGACTCTGAGGATGAGGCTTCGGCTTCTTCCTCTTCCTTCTGGGGGAAGGTAAGAGGGACAGTGGCAGCAGAAGCTGGCCTGGGGCTTAGCACAGGGAATGTGGTTGCTGAGGGGGCCAAGGGCCAAGAAGACCTGCAGCAAGGACTGAGAAAAGGACTGCCAGTCAGGTTGTTCCTCAAATAAATGCTTGTCTTTTTTTTAATTTTTTTAGAGTTGATTTTGTAGATGCCGAGGGCCTAGTTTCAGGGATCTGGTCTATGAGTGAGGTTTCAGATTCCTAGATCGCGGATGGGCATCCATTAGAGCCTGGTTCCCCCTCGACCCTGGCAGTAGCCTACGTCAAAATAACCTCAGAGGACATGTCTACCAGTACGTTGGAAGCGGCTTCCTAGAGGGAAGTCTGTGAAGGTGCCGGCTCTAGCGGACTTCCCTCAACCCCTATATCGGCAGTTGGTGGGGTGTCTGACAATGGAGGAGCAGAAGTGGTAGGCCTAGAAAAGTACAGTTTTGTACCTACCACAAATGAAGATGTCCGATAGGTATGCATCTGCAGTTATCACATATGGGTTGTCCTGCCTCAGGCAGCCCTTCGGTCGGCTGGATTCCAAAGTCTGGGTCCGGCGTCAGCTGATGTCGCCCTTTCCCAGTCACAGCGCCTGGGGTATAAAAGCGTCAGCCGACGCCATCTTCCTCAGTTTCTTGCCCCAGATGCCAGGTGCCCTCTAGAAAGGCTACATTTGGAAAAATGCAATAAAAAATCCAAACATTTGCAAAAATATATATGTAAAAACAAATACACCATAATAGATCCCCCCAGCTAGCTGAGAGGTAAGCACCCTAGGAATGCCACAGAGGGGAAGGAGGGAGGGTAAACCTGACTGCAGATGCATACTTAGGACATCTACATTTATGGTAGGTACAAAACTGTACTATGTCCTTCAAGGATGCATCTGCAGTCATCACATATGGGTAGAATACCACAGCCAATATGGGGGTGGAGGTACTAGGAAAAGGATGGTGTAGCTAAGATACCCTGCAGGACAGCCGTAGCAAATCCTGCTCTGGATCTGGAATATAAAGGTAAACTGTAATGCTTGGCAAATGTATGCACGGAGCTCCATGTGGCAGCTTCTAAAATGTCTTTTGTAGCCACCCCTCTTAAGAAGGCTGTGGAGGTGGCTGTGGCTCTCGTAGAATGAGATCTAATGTTAGCTGGTACAGTCTTTCCATGAAATGAGTAACAGCGGATGCAATTTCCTATCCATTTTGAAATTGTCTGTTTGGAAATTGCTTTTCCTTGAGTACCAGCAGCATATGCTACCAGCAGCTGGTCAGTTTTTCTGAAACCTTTAGTTCTGTCCAAGTAGTAGCGCAACTGTCTGTGAATGTCCAGGGTGTGCAGCAGTTTCTCCCCTTTGTTTTGTGGATTTGGGAAGAAGGTAGGCAAGTGAATGGCTTGATTCAATGAATCCCTGGATACCACCTTTGGCATAAAAGTAGGATTAGTTCTTAATGAAACTCTGTCCTGGTGAAAAATAATAAATGGCTGAACTGCCATCAGGGCCTGCAATTCCGAAACCCTTCTTGCTGAGGTTATTGCCAGAAGGAAAGCAGTCTTCCATGAAAGGTACTGTAGATCTGCAGATGCTGCTGGTTCAAATGGAGCCAGTGTTAGTTTTTCCAACACGTAGTTAAGGTCCCAAGCAGGTAGAGGTGGTTTCCTAGGAGGTCTGATATCTTTAATTCCTCTTAAGAAACGGTCTTAGGAGAAGATGAGAAAAGACAGGTGGATCAGTATTGTACTCTGCTGAAATTGCTGAAGCATGAATCTTAATAGAAGAGTAAGACCGCCCATTGTGGAACATTTCTGCCAAATATTCCAGGATGTGCCATGTTCATCATTGTCACATCTAGGCCCTTTGTGGTGTTCCAGATGAGAAATCTTTTCCATTTTGCTGAATATGCCTTCCTTGTGGAAGGGCGGCGAGCTTCCATAATAATATTCTTCACTCTGGGATAGCTTATCCTGAGGAGGAGTCAAGGTATTCTCCACGCTGTTAGTTGCAATGTTTTCAGGTTGGAATGTAGAGTTTTGTATCTGTGCTGTCAGTAGAAGTGGCCATAGAGGTAGGGGCCATGGTTTCGTACGTGACATGCTCCTTAGCAGTGGGTACCAGTGCTGTCTTGGCCAGTCCGGAGCTATCAGAATCACTTTTGGCTGTTCTGCCCTGATCTTCAGTAACACCTTGGTCATTAATGGAATAGGAGGAAATGCATACACGGTCAGATTTCTCCAGCTGAGAGGGCGTCCACTTTCCACGCTTGTGGGTGGTATGTCCTTGAGCAGAATTTCTTCAGTTGATTGAGGGGGGGGTGCAAATAGATCTATGTCCGGGCTCCCCCAAGACTGTGTTGAAAAATGTCTGGGTGCAGCATCCATTCGTGTGCATCCATGATATTTCTGCTTAAGCTGTCCGCCAGTGTATTGTCCTTCCCTGGCACAAACTGAGCTTGTAGCTGTATATTGAGTTTCAAGGAAAGATCCCATAGATTCATTGCCAGTCTGCAGAGGGTACGAATTTGTACCTCCTTGCTTGTTTATGTACCACAACTGTGGTGTTGTCCATCCTTATTAGTAGATGGCCTTGATGCAGAAAGAGTTTGAAGGCCTCGATTGCATGCATCACTGCTAGCATTTTTTTGATGTGCATGCGTAGCTCCTTTCGTGACCACTGTCCTTGGATACCTCTGCCCTCCATGTGTGCTCCCCAACCTAGGTCTGAAGCATCTGTTGTAATAGTTTGGGAGGTTTTTGGCTTTGTGAAGGGCAACCCTCTGTTGGACCGGCTGGCCTGAGCCCACCACAGAAATTCCTTGTGAAGGCATGGAATGAGTGGGATTAAAGTTTCCAAACTGACTGCTGAGTCCATAAACTCCTTAGGTACCACTGTAGCTTTCTCATATGTAGCCTTGCTTGTGGAATCAAAAGAATACAGGATGCCATGTAACCCAGGGCCTGCATGATTTTCCTTGCAGTCAGCTGGGTTTGTCTTGTCAGATTCTTGAAGTAATCCGGTAGTTGACTGTTTTCCTTCTGTGAGATAGGCCATTTGGGTGGTTTTATCTAGATCCGCACCCAGAAAGGTTATTCTTTGGGATGGAACAAGTCTTGATTTGTGCATGTTGACTGTATATCCCAAGGCCTGTAGAAGATTGATGGCATAATTTAAGTCAGTTATCAAAGTTTGTTGGTTGTCCGCTTGTATACGGCAGTCGTCCAGATATGGGTAGATTTGAATCCCCTGGAGTCTGCAGTGTGCTATTACTGATGCCAGGCATTTCGTGAATACTCTGGGCGCAGTAGATAAGCCAAAGGGCAATGCTGAGAATTGATAATGCTCTGACCCTACAAGAAATCTGAGGTATCTTCTGTAACGTTGTCCGATAGGGACATGCAGGTATGCCTCCTTGAGGTCTAGAGTAACCAGCCAAGACCCCTTGCCCAGCATGGGAAGGAGTTGCTGTAGAGTCAGCATTTTGAATTTTGGCACAATGAGATAAGTATTCAGTACGGACAAGTCGAGAATTGGTTTCCATTGATGCTCTTTTCTTGGAACAAGGAATAGCCTGGAGTAAAATCCTTGGCCTTGTTCTGAAATAGGAACTTTTTCTATGGCTTTCATTTGTAGTAAGCACAAAAGTTGTCCAAGGAATTGCCAGGAACCACACGTATTCCAATACTCTTTATTTAGACAAAATTGCAAACAGATTGTTGAGCGCTTTCATCTAACGACTAAGATTTCAGAGAATTTTGTAATTTTGTCTAAATAAAGAGTATTGGAATAAGTGTGGTTCCTGGCAATTCCTTGGACAACTTTTGTGCTTTTCATGTTGCTATTGGTCGAGGTCTTCTACGTTTTTCATTTGTAGTAAGTTTGAGATTCGTTTCAAAGCCTCTGCCCTTTGATTTGGTGGCAGACCTGGCATGCCTTTTCTTTTTGGCAATGTGTGGAAATGGAACCTGTATCCCTTGTCTATTATTTGGAGTGTCCATTTGTCTCTTGTAATGTTGTGCCACTTGCTTGAGAATAAAGAAAGCTTTCCGCCCAAAGGTGCTTCTAATTGAGCCCTGGTTGGCGGAGTCCAAGCAAAGTCATTGAGTTTGTCCTTGTGCAGCAGTTGCAGGTCCTGAACTGCCTGTCTGGATTGGAGGTTGCCATTGACTGCCTCTGTAGGAGCCCCTAGCTTGCCCTCTACCTCTGGCACGCCTGTTCCTGCCCCTTTGAAATCTTTCTGTATCCGGAAAGGACCAATTCTTGGAAGGCCAGTTTCTGCTGAATCTAGGCGGTTGGACTTGAAGAAAATCCTTAACTGTTTGTACAGATTCTTTTCCTCAAATTTCTTTAGGACGTCTTGAGCAGTGGAACCAAATAACTTTTGCTTTTCCAGTGGAGCATCCAAAAGCTTAGCTTTAACATGTTCTGGCAGAGATTGTTCCTTTAGCCAAGCATGCCTGCGTAAACACCTGTCATTGCTGACCTACATGAAGCTTCCAATGCATCATAACCACACTGCAAGAAGTGGTTGCTAACCTGCTGGGAGTTATGTACCAGATCCTGAAGGGATTTACGGTCAAGGGGTTCAGAAGACGACAATTTCTTATGCATTTCTTCTAATACTCTTGATACTGTATCATGTGAAATTGACAATTTAATGCCCTCATAGCAAGAGTGGCAGAAGTATACACTTTACCCAATCTCTCTAATTCCCTGGACTCCTTTGCAGAGGGGAGTGGGTTCTTAGTAGTAACAGCTGCAACCCCTTTAGGGCCCTGCGAAAGGGTTTCAGGGTCAGCAGAGTGGGCCTTATAAAGAAAATTGTGTGTCCGGGACCCTGTAATACCTATCAGGTATCACAGGGGCCGGAGGCAGGGTGTCAGGGGTCATACTAGAGTCAGAATATACATCAATCGCATTTAAAACAGGAGGAATAGCCAAAGGTCTATGCTGAGGTAAATGAAGAAAAGTTTAGTCTTTTCCTGGAATCCGAATATTCCTGGCCCTGCCATTTGAAATGCTGTGTGAAGGGTCTCCCCAAAGGAAAGCTCTTCAGGAGGGGAGACAGAGGGAATAGATTCCTCTGCATCCGAATCCTCGTAGGCCGAATAAGCCTCCTCCTGGTAATCTGAATGATCCGAGCCAACAGAGGCCTCCTCTGAGGAAAGGGGATCAGGAGGATCCATCCTGGGCCTTTTGTCTAGAGAGGGTTGGGAGCCCCTGTCCGGATGAGGCTGAGAGCCCCTAATTAAGGAGATAAGGTCCTCTGCTAAAGTTAGAATCTGTGAACTAGAAGAAGGTCCCTGAGGAATAACTCTGGGAGGCATGGCTTTAGTGTGTTTTGCAGCTTTAGCCCTGGTGAAGGCCTTAATAGACATGGATGCAGGAGGCCTGGCTGCACCACATGCTGGAGTAGCTTTGTCTAAAGGTATGGTGTCGGAAGATTCCAATACACCAGTTTCGGAAGGCAATTCTGTAAGACTCTGTAGGAGCCTCCGGGGCCGAGGCTGTCGGTTGAATTATTTCAGGGTTCGGAAGTTCCAAGGACTCTGTATCAGCAGAGACAGAGACACTCGCGGTAGGCCTAGCCGTGGTTTCAGCCGAAACCGCGGCCCACGTGTGTCGGTCCTTGTCTTTCCGTTTCTTAATTAAATGTGATGTCGGGGTTTCCGACGGCATTTTGTAAGCAAAACTATCCCCAAAAAATTCTGCGAACTCCGACTGACGTCTAAGAGTGCGTCGGTTGAAGGAAGCGCAGGCTGAACAGGCCGAGACGTCGTGGTCTGGGCCTAAGCAGTGTAGACAATAAGAGTGGAAATCCTTATGAGGTATTTTTCCCACAAGTTAAACAATTAACTTTTTCTGACATCGGCTGAGGCAAGAAAGAGTCCCCAACGGGGTACTTAGCTTTTGAAGTCTTCGGATAGCGAATTTACAGGAGCTGGCCGACCGGCACTTGCCAACTGCTTCTGCTTCGGGCACCACGCGGCAAGAAAGACGGAGGAAGATGGCGTTGGCTGACGCTTTTATACCCCAGGCGCTGTGACGTCGGGGAAAGGGCGACATCAGCCGACGCCGGACCCAGACTGGAATCCGGCCGACCGAAGGGCTGCCTGAGGCAGGACAACCCATATGTGATGACTGCAGATGCATCCTTGAAGGACATCTTTGGCCTTTTTAAGTGGCTCCACCTTGACGGCAGACTCCAGATCCATTCTTAAAGCTAGTCTTAACCTTTGGTTCTCCAAGTATAAATTTAGGGCTGCCAGAAGACTTCAGAGAGTTTTGGGAACGAATGACTGGCAGATGCTACAGGTGTGGTATGGTTGTGTTCTTTGTCTAAACAGAACAAAGTTAGTGGGAGTCTGTGTGGAATTTGACATCCGCACCCACGTTTCCCCTTCCCAGCGGACATCAGCTAAGAAAACGAGCAACCAAAGCTCAAGCAATAAGGTTCCCCCAACGGGGTAAAGACAGAGAAGCCCAAGTGATCGATCTGATGTTCGACTGCGGCAGAGAAGTTCTGAGGTCTATGCATGCAGACCTGACATTTAAGGCCCCTGTGGTTTATGGCAGTCAGTGTGACGTCCCATGCACTAGAAGCAACCAGGCTTGAGCTTTTGCAAAGGAGCTGAAATTAGTCACCCAAGGCGAAGGATCCCACAAGTAAGAATACTGCAACATGAGAACAGAAGGACATCATGCAGTTAATTGCCTGAAGCTTTTTCTTTGGCATCTATAGCTTTAATAAATGCATCATCTCATGCAAATCAGAATAAAAGAAATCAAAATGGGCCCCAAGACAATCCAGTGGCACCCAAATTTAACATTTTAAAAAGCATGAATGACAGACAAATGAAAACTAAACGCAGTGCTCTTAAATCATAAAAAACGGCTATAGGAGTAAAAGGTAGTTAAGGCATTTTAGCATTACTATACTATGCAGCTGAAAACATGATAGCCAACTTCTGCACTATACTCACAGTTAGGTTGTCCCTCAGTAACTGCATTATTAGTGTGCTGTCTTTGTAAGATTCTTCATGCAATGTATCAAGATCTGCAATTGCATCATCAAAAGCCTGTTTCAAGGATACAAAAAAATGCATTACTTTAAAGTCACTGCAAACCAAAACAATTTATTTTTACATAAAGCACACACTACTTACAACTATTAAAAATCAATGTACTTGTCTATTAGTTGATCTGGAAAGGAGTTTGTAGTGAAAAAGCAGTTCAAGTAAACTTACCATAATGGTAGAAACATGCTAATACATCACTGTTGCTGAAGCTTAATCTACTTGGGTTATATCCTTCCCAGGATAGGACCACCAGCCAGCATTCAAAGCTTCAGGGCACCATCCATGTGCACCAATTGCCTGAAGATTGAGCAGAGCCATATAAAAAGGCAAACTGGGTGCTAAAAGCATCAGACCTCCTCTCAAAAGGGAAGGCTACAGCCCTGAAAGGAAAAATGCAAGGTAAGGAAAAGCGATAGTAAAACATGAAACGATATACACAACGGTATAAACATCCACATCCTTGCAATACATCAAAAACAGATGGAGGGAAGAGAGTTACTGCAACAGTGCTCTATTAAAACATCTACAGTTAAGGGAAACTCAACTGTACCATGTTATATGTTACATCACTGCTGCAGTAATCCAAGCTGTTTTGGTAGACTGCCATACCTTAAAGGGAGACGAGAGTTCAAGAATCCATGTGTATCTGCAGAACGGGAATAACAAAGCTTGCTCTGGAAAAAAAAATCTAGTTTTTATCTAGTGCTATGTGAATGTACAGAGGACCAAGTTGCTGCCTCTAGAATACAACCCCTTTCCAGAAAGCCACTGAGGCCAAAACCACTGGGTGATCCCTAATCTGTTTGAAGTGGTTAAGATAAGAACAGCATTAGACAATCTAGAAAGTCTGCTTCTACACTGGTTGCCTTTTTTCCTAACTTCATAGGAGGCAAACAAGAAGTTATGTACTCACCATAACGTTCAATGTATGTAGTCCATCTCACCTCACATTCTTACTCGTGGGTTCGGAGCCGTATATAGGCTCTGACTCTGCCAAGCTTTTCTAGCTCGAAGTCTTCTATTGGCTGGGCTAAGCAGGTACCCCATGCTGCATTGCTCCATATCCCCAGATCTAGTTTGCTGTGAACACTCATTCATACTCCATGCATAACATCAAGGTAAAGAAGAAGCTAAAAGTGAAGGGAACTAAATCAGACCTAACCTCCAGATCCTCCAGGAAGGGGGAAGGTGGGAGGGTAAGTAAGAATATGAGGCGAGATGGACTACATACAAACATTATGGTGAATACATAACTTCTTGATGTTATGTAGTCCAATCTCGCCTACATTCTTACCAGTGGGACAGCGTCCCTAGCACCTACATCCCGGGAGGATAGGAAGATACTCCCGAGTACTGTGGAACCAAAGCAAGACCTGCCCCCTAGATACCACGTCCAACTAGTAATGAGTAACAAATGTGTAGAAGCCCAAGTAGCTGCCGCACAAATCTCATCCATAGACAATCTGGCTTGATGGGCTATAGATGTAGATACAGCCCAAGTAGAGTGAGCCTTGACCGGAAACTGTAGATCTTTACCTCCTGCAGAATAAGCGAAAGAGATGCAACTGGATATCCATCTGGATAGGGTGATTTTGGAGACCAGAGACCCAATTTTGTTTTCCAAAAATGAGACCGTTGCTAAGATTTTCGGAGATCTTTAGCTCAGTGCAGATAGAAATGTTAACTGTCTATGTACATCCAATTGATGAAATTTAAATTCTGCCTTGTTTGAAAAAAGGGGAAAAAATACTGGCAACTCAATAGATTAAGATTAGATATGGATGCCACTTTAGGAAGAAAGGAAGGGTTTGGTCCAAGAGAAACTCTGTCCTTATGAAAGATCAAGTATGGAGGTTTGATAGAAAGAGCTTGAATTTCTGAAACTCGCCTGGCTGACGTGATTGGCTATTAAAAAGGCAGTTTTCCAGGTCAAGAATTTTAAGTCGCAGGTAGCTGCAGTCTCGAAGGGTGGTGAAGTAAGGGCTTGCAGGACAAAATTTAGATCCCAGGGCATGATAGGTTCTGAGACCGGAGGGCGGAGTAACCGAGTGCCCTTTAGGAAAGCCTTACAGAGTCTGTGAGCCATCAGACTGGGCTCATTAGCAACATGAAAGTTAGAAATTGCTGCCAATTGAACTTTAATGGTAGCAGACGCTGAGCCCTGATGGAAAAGCACAGACAAACTCAAAGACTGAAGCAATTGGGGCTGTGTAAGGGTCAATTCCTTGGGTATGAGCCCAAATAGAAAACCTTCCATTTGCTAGAATAAATCTTCCTAGTAGAGGGCTTATGAGGGGAAGACAAAATATGAACTACCTCAGGTGAAAAGTGATGAAGCCTAACTGACAGAAGTGGAGTAGCCAGGTTGTCAACCGGAGGGTCCGCAGAGAGGGGTCGAACTATCCTGACATGTCAGTAAATCTGGTTGTGGGTCCAGAATCCAAAGTGTCTCCACAATGCAGGGGTGGAGAAAGGGGAACCAGACTTGGCAAGGCCAGTGTGGAGCAATCAGAATGATTCTGCTTCCCAACGATTGTGCTTTCTGAATTACTTTTGACAGCAAGGGAAACTGAGGGAAAGCATAAAGCAGACCGAAGGGCCAATTGTGAACTAGAGCATCCCTGGGTGACTCCCCCTGTGGGGGGGATCAGCGTGAAGTAGCTGCTGCATTTGGCATTGAGAGGGTTGGCAAAAAGGTCGCAGCAAGGCTGACCCAATCTGCTGAAGATTCGTTCTGCAACTAGACGATTCAGGGACCACTCTTACGGCATCAGAATAGCTCTGCTTAGCCTGTCTGCTATCACATTGGAGTTTCCCGGAATGTGTGTTGCCGCCAGAAACCGTTGGGAAGATACTGCCCACTGCCACACTTGCATGGCCTCTCTG
This sequence comes from Protopterus annectens, assembly GCF_019279795.1. Taxonomy (NCBI): domain Eukaryota; kingdom Metazoa; phylum Chordata; order Ceratodontiformes; family Protopteridae; genus Protopterus; species Protopterus annectens. The sequence continues at coordinate 1,624,368,470 of NC_056731.1, forward strand.
CGCAGGGGGTATGATCTGGTTCCCCCCTGCTTGTTCAAATACCACACCACTGACATGTTGTCTGTGTGTATTGCAATAGTCCCTAGAGGTAGAAAGCTCTGAAGTGCCTGCAATGCAAGTAGCACCGCTCGCATTTCTAGGACTTTGACATGCAGGTGTGTATCGTGATCTTGCCACGTGCCTTGGACTGTCCTGCCGAGATAATGACCCCCCCCCCCAATCTGGGAGGTGTCCGTGATCACGGTGGCAACCGGGGTTGGTGGAACAAAGGGTTTTCCTCTGTCCAGATTGTTGGTGCAAAGCCACCAACTGAGATGGTGTTTGCATCTGTCCATGAGCAAAACAGGGTGGGAAAGTGGAAGTTTTTGGAGAGACCATTGAGCAAAGAGGAGCCTCATGTGCGATCTCGCTAGGGGGAACCAACATAATTGTTGCTGCCATAGTCCCCAGGAGTTGAAGAACCCATCTTGCCTTCGCTTTCCTCAGGGGTAGCAGGGCATGCACCTATTGCTGTAAGACTGATTCTTTCCTGCGGTAGAAAGGCTCGCATTTGAACGGTGTCTAATTCTTCACTTATAAAAATGACACGCTGTGAGAGCAACAAGGCAGATTCTTCCCAGTTTAGTGTTATGCCCAACTGTTGAGAGTGATGGTAGCGTCCCTGGTTTGGATTAGTAGATGCCTGGTGGGGGCGGTAAGGAGCCAGTCGTCCAGCTACAGAAACACTTGGAATCCTTGACGTCTCAAGTGAGCTGTCACCACCGCCATACACTTGGTGATCACCCTGCGGGCTGTGGTGAGTTCAAAGGGTAGGGCTTGAAACTGGAAATGACTGGCTCCCAGCCGGAAGCATAGGTGACTCCTGGATGCCATGTCCATTTTGACATGGTAGTACGCATCCTTGACGTCGATGGAGCACATCCATACTTCTCCCAACAATGGGAGAATAGACTGTAGTGTGACCATACAGAACTTGGACTTTTGTACACAGATGTTCAGTTGACAGATCTAATATGGGTCTCTGGTCCCCTGTTCTTTTCAGCACCAAAAAGAATCTCGAGTAAGTCCCTAATCCGATCTGGTCTGAGGGGACATGGACAGCTCCATTTCCTAGCAGCTTTGAAACCTCTGAAGCTGCGTGATCCCTTTGACTGGGTGGAACGTCCGGGATTTTTCTGACTGGAGGGGGGTCTGACTAAAAGGGGATGACGTAACCTCCAGAAATTATTTGTAATACCCATCAGTCCTGGGTGATGCTTTGTCAGGCTTACGGGTATAACGATATTCGACCCCCGACTGGCTCCGGAAACGCACAGTCGGGCATCCCATCAGGAACGAGTGTACGGAGAGCTGTGAAAGGAATCGCGGTCTCCCGAATTGCAGGGGCCCCCTCTGCCTCTAGGGTGGCATCTCCCTGAATAACCTCCCCCTCCTCTGCCTCTAGAGGGGGACTCACCTTGTGCACAATGAAAAAACCTCTGATTTTTTGAACCACAAAGGGAAGGGAAAAACGAACCCCTACAGCAGACAGGGTCTTTCCCCCTCTTGCTCGCACCTGGTGAGGGTGTCTCACTTTGGTTCCGAGCAAAGAACAGTCAAAGGGGGAATCAGTGAAAGAAGACTTTAAGGCCTCCGTGAAATAACAAAGTCGCAGCCAGGCTTTCCTTCTAAGGGCGACTCCTGAGCCCGCTGCCCTACTCGCTCCCTTGGCCGCATATGAAATGAGCCGCATGGAGGAGTTAACGATGGAACTGAGGGTAGACACCTGGGTGTTAACCATCTGAGCCACCGCCTCAGGCAAGTTACCCATAAGAGTATCTCCTAACTCCTTGAGATCTCTCTGGAGCAGAGTAAAATGAGACAGGTAGTTCAGCGACCGTAAGGTGAAGGTTGCTGATGAGAGGGTACGCTTCCCGTACAGGTCCATGGTCCTAGACTCCTTGTTAGGAGGATGGACGGAGGAAGAAGTCTCTGCTACTTCCTTGAGTGGCCGCCACCACCATGGCATCCACAGGGCCTCCTTTGGACAAAAACTCCTTACCCTAAGGGAGCAGAAAGAAATTTGGGTTGCCTGGGTAAGGGTTCCAAAGAATCGGGGTTCTCCCACACCCTCCGACAAATTAAATCCAGGAGCTCGAAGGGTGGGGACACCCAGGAGGTGGAGGGCTGAGCACCAAAGGCCTTCAGGAAGACAGACTCCTCCTCGGAGGGGGCTTTGGACGGCCAGTCACCTCGGTTTCAATATTTCCAGGATGTCTGAAGAAAAAGTACAGTTTTGTACCTACCATAAATGTAGATGTCCGATAGGCATGCATCTGCAGTCCTTACAAATGGGTTGTCCTGTCAGGCAGCCCTTCGGTCGGCCGGATTCCAAAGTCTGGGTCTGGCCTCAGCTGATGTCGCACTTCACCCGACGTCATAGCTACAGTTCTTCGGGTATAAAGGTATCAGCCGACGCCATCTTCCTCAGTGTTTCTTGCCCCAGATGCCCTCCAGGATGGCTAAATTTGGATAAATGCAAATGGTTCCAAATAGTAGAGAGCAAACAAAAAATAAGCATGTATGTACATATATACAAACAAATACACCATAATAGATTCCCCCAGCTAGCTACAAGATGGGCAAATACCCTAGGAGTACCTCAGAGTGGAAGGAGGGTGGGTAATCCTGACTGCAGATGCATGCCTATCGGACATCTACATTTATGGTAGGTACAAAACTGTACTATGTCCTTCAAGGATGCATCTGCAGTCCTTACAAATGGGTAAAATACCATAGCCAAACTGGGGGAGGAGGAGAAATAAGATTATGGTGTAGTTAAGATCCCTTGCAAAACAGCAGTGGCAAAACCTGCTCGGGATCTGGAGTATAAAGGTAAATTATAATGCTTGGCAAATGTATGCACAGAGCTCCAAGTAGCGGCCTCTAAAATGTCTTTGGTAGCCACTCCTCGTAAAAAAGCTGTGGTAGTGGCTGTAGCCCTTGTAGAGCGAGGCCTGACGTTTTCTGGAGTTTTCTTCCCATGGTAGGAATAACAAAATCTAATGCAATTTCCTATCCACTTAGAGATTGTCTGTTTTGAAATTGCTTTTCCTTCCATTCCTGTTGCATATGCTACCAGTAGCTGGTCAGTTTTTCTATTGCTCTTGGTCCTGTCCAGGTAGTAAGGTAATTGTCTATGTACATCCAAGGTATGCAACAGTCTTTCTCCCCTGTTCTGAGGGCTGGGGAAGAATGTAGGCAGGTGGATAGCTTGATTTAAAGATACCCTGGAGACCACCTTTGGCATAAAAGTAGGATTAGTTCTCATGGACACTCTGTCTTTATGGAAGATTAGGAAGGGCTGTACTGCCATTAATGCCTGTAGTTCAGAAACCCTTCTTGCTGAAGTGATTGCAAGCAGGAAAGCAGTTTTCCATAAGTACTGTAATTCTGCTGCTGCTGCTGGCTCGAAAGGAGGGAGTGTCAACTTTTCTAGCACAAAGTTCAAGTCCCATGCTGGCAATGGTGGCTTCCTAGGTGGTTTTACATTTTTAATTCCTCTCAGAAACTGCCTGAGCAGAGGATGTGAGAAGACTGGAGGATCCAAGTTGTATTCTGCTGAAATAGCTGATGCATGAATCTTAATGGAAGAATAGGACAGGCCATTGTGGAAGAGCTCTGCCAAGTATTCCAGGATGTTAGCTATGTTTACAAGTGAAACATTTTCTCCTTTTGCAGTACTCCAAATGAGATATCTTTTCCATTTTGCTGAATAATTTTTTCTTGTTGAGGGTCTGCGAGCCTCCAAGATAATGTCTTTAACCCTTTGAGATAAATCTGGGTTATTTGGTCTTATGCAATGTTCCAGGCAGCCAGCTGCAGTGTTTTCAGGTTTGGATGCAGGGTTTTGAAGTTGTTCTGTGTTATCAGTAAGGGAACTAGGGGCAGAGGCCATATTTGTTCCAGAGACATACTCCTCAGTAATGGGTACCAATGTTGCCTTGGCCAGTCTGGAGCTTATCAGGATGATCCTTGGACGGTCTTCTTTGATCTTCAGTAGCACCTTGTGCATCAAAGGAAGAGGTGGGAATGCATATGCTGTCAGGTTTTTCCAACTGAAAGATAGGGAGTCCACTTTCCAAGCAAGTGGGTGGTACGTCCTTGTGCAGAATTTTTTCAGTTGGTGATTGTGTGGGGATGCAAATAAGTCTATTTCTGGTAGTCCCCATTTCCCTGTAATGGTTTTGAAGATGTCGGATGCAGCATCCATTCGTGGGCATCCGTGGTGGTTCTGCTTAGGATATCTGCTAGTATATTTTCTTTTCCTGGCACAAAAATTGCTTGTAACTGAATGTTGAAGCTCAGGGCCACATTCCAGAGGTCCATTGCCATCCGGCATAGAGGGTATGAATGTGTGCCTCCCTGTTTGTTGATGTACCACATAACTGTGGTGTTGTCCGTCCTTATCAACAGTTGACCCTGTCGAAGAAATGGTCTGAATGTCTGAATTGCCAGTTTTACTGCCAGCATTTCCTTTTGATTTGTGTGTAGGCGCAGCTGGTCTTGAGTCCATAAGCCTTGTATGCACTTGTCCAGCATGTGCACCCCCCAACCGAGGTCTGAGGCGTCCGTTGTGATGGTCTGGCTTGGTTGAGTGCTGTGGAAGGGCAGTCCTTTGTTTGATTGACAGGCCTGAGCCCACCATTGGAATTCTTGCTTCAGGCATGGAATTATTTGAATTTGGGTTTGTAGGCTGTGTGTGCTGAGACCATAAATTCCTTAGGTACCACTGTAACTTTCTCATATGTAGTCTGGCATGTGGAATCAATATTATGCAGGATGCCATGTAACCCAGGGCTTGCAGGACTTTTCTTGCTGTTAGCTGGCTCTGCTTTGATAATGTTTTGATGTGTCCAGATCTGCACCCAAGAAGGTTATCCTTTGGGATGGTATCAGCCTTGACTTTTTTATATTGACTGTGTATCCCAGGGCTTGTAGTAGATGAATGACCCTTTTCAAGTCTTTTGTTAATTTGTTTTTGTTGTCCGCTTGTAACAGGCAGTCGTCCAGGTAAGGGTAAATTTGAATTCCCTGAAGCCTGCAATGAGCAATTACTGATGCCAGGCATTTCGTGAATACTCTGGGCGCAGTAGATAAGCCAAAGGGCAATGCTGAGAATTGATAATGCTCTGATCCTGCAAGAAATCTGAGGTATCTTCTGCAATTTGGTCGTATGGGGACGTGCAGGTATGCCTCCTTGAGATCTAGAGTTACCAGCCAAGACTCCTTGCCCAGCATGGGAAGAAGTTGCTGTAGGGTCAGCATTTTGAATTTTGGAACAATGAGGTATGTGTTTAAAGCGGACAGGTCGAGAATAGGTCTCCATTGGTTTTCTTTTCTTGGTACCAGGAATAGTCTGGAGTAAAATCCTTGCCCTTGTTCCATAGATGGTACCCTTTCTACAGCTCTCATCCTTAGTGAGTTATTTGTTGTAGAGCTTCTGTCTTCTGATTTGGAGGTAGGTTTGGCATTCCTCTCTTCCTTGGTAGAGTATGGAAGTGAAACCTGTAACCTTGGTCTATTGTCTGTAAAATCCATTTGTCTCCTGTGATGTAATGCCAGTTTACTGAAAATAAGGCTAGTTTCCCGCCTAAGGGTGCTTCTAGTTGTTCCCTGGTAGGCGGTGCCAGAGCCAAGTCACTGTGATTGGCCTGTGGAAGTGGTGGTGGCTGGATCTGTGGCTGTAACTCGCTGGTTGTTAGCCTGCCACTGACGTCCCCTGTAGGCACCTCTGGATTGACCCCTGCCTCTTGAGCGCCTATTCCTGCCTCTCGGAGCTCTGGAGGTGTCTGGAAAGGACCAGTTCTTGGAAGGCCAGTTCCTGCTAAACCTTGGAGGCTGGACCTGCAAGAAATCCTTGACTGGACAGATTTTGCTTTCTCTTCCACCTTCAGCACCTGCTGTGCAGGGGAGCCAAACAAATTGAGCTTATCCATGGGAGCATCTAGAAGTTTTGATTTAACATGGTCTGGTAAGGACTGCTCTTTTAACCATGCATGTCTTCTGATCACTGTACCAGTCATGGCTGATCTAAAGGAAGCCTCCAGTGCATCATAGCCGCATTTTAAGGAATGATTACTGACCTGCTGAATGTTATGTACCATTTCCTGTACAGATTTTGTGTCTAATGGTTCATCCGAGGACAGTTTTTTAGTTAACTGGTCTAACAAATTCCTGATACTGAATCATGTGAAATTGACAGTTCAAGGCCCTAGCTGAAAGAGTAGCAGAAGTGTAAACTTTTTTACCCCATCTCTCTAAGGCCCTAGATTCCCTTTCAGAGGGGAGGGGGTTTTGGCAGAGGTAGCTGCTACAGCCTTGGGTCCCTGGGAGATAGTTTCGGGATCTGCAAAAGGAGCCTTATACAAATGATAATGTGTGTCCGGAACCCTGTAGTACCTATCGGGCTTAGCAGGGGCCGGAGGAAGAGAATCAGGAGCAGTACAAGCATCATTAAATGCATCATCCACAACTGTAAGTACTGGAGGAATGGCTAAAGGCCTGTGCTGTGGCAAATGCAAAAAGGTTCAAAGCCTTTTCCTAGAGTCTGAGAAATCCTGGCCCTGCCATTGAAATTGTTCCCTCATAGCATGCAAGGTTTCCCCAAAGGAAAATTCCTCAGGCGGAGAGGCAGAAGGAATGGACTCTTCTGCATCAGAGTCCTCATAAGGAGAAAAAGGGCCCTCTGGAGGGTTTGTATTATCTGATTCATCAGAGGAGTCATCTGAAGAAACTGGCTCAGGGGCTCTACTCTAGGCCTCTTCTCTGGAGGTGGGTGAGAGGCCCTGTCTGGATGTGGTTGGGATCCCCGGATCAAAGAAATGAGATCCTCTGCTAGACTAAGCATTTGTGAACTAGAGCTAGGCCTGTGAGAGGGGGTCTTAGCAGGCACAGTTTTGGTAGATTTTGCTGCTTTAGCCCTGGCAAAGGCCTTAATCGACATGGATGCAGGTGGCCTAGCAGCTCCACGTGCAGGGGTAGAAATATCCAAAGGGATAGTATCAGATAAATCCTGTGAACCTGCAAGAGCGGATGTGATTTCAGTAGCAGATTCAGCCAAACTGGATGAGGCCTCGGTAGGAGGTAAGCTTTCGGCCGAAGGAAGAACCGTGGACTCTGTTTCAGCCGAAACAGAGACACTCGCGGTTGGCTTAACCACGGCTTCGGCCGAAACCGCGGACCGCGAGTGTCGGTCCTTTACCTTGCGCTTTTTAGATATTTGCGTAGTCGGAGTATCCGACAGCATAATGTAAGCAAAAGCGGAGCCGAAAAACTCCTCAGCAAATTCCGACCGACGTCTAAGCGTCCGCCGGTTGAAAGAAGCACAGGCTAGACAAGCTGCTACGTCGTGGTCTGGGCCTAAGCAAAGTAAGCAGTAAGAGTGGAAATCTTTATGAGGTATTTGTTTCCCACAATTTAAACAGTTATTCACTTTTTCTGACATCGGCTGAGGCAAGAGAGAGTCCCCAACGGGGTACTTAGCTTTTTAGAAGTCTTCGGTAGTAGTAATCTCTGGTTCTGACCGACCGGCACTTGCGAACAGCTTCTGCTTCGGGCGCCACGCGGCAAGAAAGACTGAGGAAGATGGCGTCGGCTGATACCTTTATACCCGAAGAACTGCAGCTATGACGTCGGGTGAAGTGCGACAGCCGAGGCCAGACCCAGACTTTGGAATCCGGCCGACCGAAGGGCTGCCTGACGACAGGACAACCCATTTGTAAGGACTGCAGATGCATCCTTGAAGGACATCAGAGGATGACTTGGGGGACCCCTCCGATTCCTCGAGGTCAGTATCTGAGGAGAGACTCATCCTGGGAGTCTGTGCTTCCTCTTGCACGTTTTCTTTATAGGGGGCTCCTAAGGCAAGAAGTCTAAAGGGCCCTCAGAAACTTTGGGACCACTCGTGGGGGTATCCCTAGGCCTTGGGGCTCTGCTTTCTACAGATAGGTGGTGATCAGAGGCTCTCACCGAAGTGGTAGGGGACAGAATGACCAACCCGCATGATGTAGCTAACTATCTGGCCAGCGCAGTCGGCATGGCCTCAAAGGCAGCCCCCCCTCCTGAGTCCAAGGACCGGCCAGCCTCAGACCATGACAGGAGTCTGGGTTCCTCGAGCAGAGGCACCGAGTGGGAGACTAGGAACCGAAATGTGTCCCCCTCTGGCCCCACTGAAGAATCCCGTGGATGGTGCCGATAGGGTCGGAGCAGACATCGGTACAGACAGGCCCAGAGGGGCCATCGGAACAGACCTAGGAACATCACATGGAGCGGAATATTCTGGCTCCGAAGACAGAGATGCGCTCTAAGGAGGAATGATCGAAGACTGTATCGGGATGGGCTCCGGAGCAGACTGGAACAGAGCCGAAAACAATTATGCCAAAACCGATGACTGGAGGAGCCTCTGCACCACCCTATTGACATCCACATCTGAAAGAGTCCTGGAGGATTTGGAGGACACGGAGGGAGATCGAGATTTCCTCTCAGGTGACACTGGTCTAAGACTGGGGAATTGGCTCGGAAGAGGTTCCAATATAATTGGAGCACACGCTGGTTCCATCAACACAGACACTTCCTGCGGTCCCGAGGACAGTGGAGCCGAGGAGGTCGAAACAAGTTTTGTGACTTTCTCTGGTGGCTCAGAGGAAACTGAAGATCTCTTTTTTGTCTGAGGATTTTGATTTAGAACTGGAAGCAGAATCCATGGCCTCTTCAAACGAGGGTTTCAAGAGTCCCTTTAGAATTAGCTTATTTTTTTGTTGGAGCACCCTGGGACTAAAAGCATGGCAGAAGCTGCAGGACTCCTGCAGATGGACTGCTCCCAGGCAATAAACGCTAACAGAATGCCCATCGGTGATGGACATCTTGTAACCACACAAAGCATTTTTTAAAACCCGAAGGTCTGTGCTCCTTGGAATCTTTGGGCATATTTTAAAGTAATCACAAATACCACAACAATGAACAAGTCACTGTCTGACAGGAAAAACGACAGACACGCAAAACACTAAGCGTGAGAACAAGTTTTATACAACAATCCTCAGAAGGGACACACACTGAGATGACTAGAGCTAAAAAACCTAACAAACTTTTTTTGACCACGTACACAGAAGGGAAACAGACACTAAAACCTCCAACTCAAACGGTTTTAGTAGCGAAACACAGGACAAGAGGGGAGGACTAGGTCCTCTAACTGAAACTGGCCTAACCCGATAGAACAGCTAGTGGGATACTACAAACCACAATCACACTACAAAAATACCAACACAACACCAATTAGAAACAGCTATTAAAAATAGCTTTTTGTTTGTAACAAGTTCTCAGAACAAGAAAAAAGGGTAGTCACAGCAAAGAGCAAGACCACGTCCGAGCTACATGAGTGGCAAACGAGATCTGGGGATATGGAGCAGTGCAGCATGGGATACCTGCTTAGCCCAGCCAATAGAAGACTTTGAGCTAGAAAAGTTTGGCCGAGTGGGACCAGATATTCGGCTCCGAACCCACAAATAAGAATGTAGATGAGATTGGACTACACAACATTATTGGTTTTAATAAAGGATTTACATATGCTCAAATAAGGTCTAGGCAGACTGCAGATATCCAGAGACTGTAGGATTTACTCATTTAAGTTCTGGAAAGAACAGTGAGATTAACAGATATGCTCAAGGTATACCTCCCACTGTAGGCATAAAAGCATTTGTTCTCAAAGAAACCCTGACTTGTGGAAAACTAGCACTGACTCACCGCAAAACCTTGTAACTCGCATTCTTACAGAAGTCACAGAATGAGTTAAGTTTTCCATGTCAAGAACCGCAAAACAGCCTGAGATGGTTTAAAATTGAAGTGTTAGCTTTTAAACAAAGTTAGGGTCCCAAGGAGGAGGCACCCATTTTCTAGGTGGACAGAAATGCAAAAACCCTTTCAAACTACTTGACTAGAGGACAGGTAAAAAGGAGAGGGTGTCGTCAAAGGGCAGATGAGCAGAAGCAGACAAATATTAAGCTTGATTAAAGTTCTGTGACGTTAAGACCAACCATTATGTCAGCCCTAAGACTAACAAAAGACAGAGGATAACTACTTAAGAACCAGAGGCATCCGGGCCTTAAACAAGTTCTGGGTCTTTGCATGGCATCAACTAGAAAACATCTTCCACTTAAAATCTATATTCTCTAGTTTTTCAGCAGTTTTTCAACAGTTTTTCTTTAAACAGCCTTTAATACCTGTTGCAAGTAGTCAGGAAAAAAGTGCCTAAAGGGTATGAAAAACCATCATCCAAGTAGTCAAATTAAGTTTTTAGGTTGGGGTCTAATGGGAGTAAATTTAGTCAGAGAGACTCCCCAACCAAATTTCAAACAGAAAAACGAAAATTATGTACTTACCCATAACAGATCCGTGCAGTCATTTTCATCTGTTTTAACACATAGGTTGTCCAATTTGACCTTGGCACCATCTCTGAAGCTTCAGGGATTCAGGGCACTGACTCCTCCCAGACTCACAAACCAACTTAGTACCTCAGACAGAGTCTCTGCCCCACCAGCTAAATAATTTAGAGATATAACCCTTTCAAGGTTACTTACTAACTTGACAGGAAACATCTAACAGAGGATCAGTTTGATAGGACTGCACAGGCTGAAAGTGAGACCCATTCAGTCATCAGAAGCCAATAGATAAGTTGAACCAGGTGAACATCTGCTCTATTGTTATGGTAACTACATAACTTTCATATCCGATGTTGTCTATTTTCATTTGACTCAACTGGAACAGATTCCCAAGCAGTTTTTACCGGTGTGGTATCAAGGAAGGATGTTAGAGTATGATGGAAGCAAAGGAGGAACATTATTTCATGGGATATAAAGGTGTGCACTGTTGACCAGGTTGCAGCAGTACAATCAATGGGAAGTCTTCTCAAAGGCTGCTGAAGTGTCCGTTTCTCTTCTGAAATGAACTTTTGGCTTTGGCTGCAGGGATATACTCAGTGTACACAAAGGAAATACAATCAGATAATCATTTTGAAAGGAGTAACCTTAGAAACTGCTTTGCCCAATTCTGGTCTAGAAAAGGCAATGAACAAATTTCTTGAAGTGTTTCAAAGATAATCTTGAGTTGGTGATATATTCACCTTTAGAGGATGGTGCTTGGTATGACATCTAGACAGAGGGAGGAGGACAAGGAGATCTGGTGGAACACAGAAGTACAGGAGTATACAGAGAAAGAGGTTGTCAGATGTGAAGAAAATAAACAGGCGTATAATGAGATGAGGCGTATGGCAAAGAGGTGGTGAAGGATAAAGGGTATGAAGAGTTATGAAAGGCTGGACACAAAGGAAGAAGGAAAAGGACACATACTGACTGGCTAGAGAGAGGGAGCAAGCTGGGAAGGATGTGCAGCAGGTAAGGGTGATAAAGGATAATGAGGGGAACGTACGCAAGCGAGGTGTGTTGAGCCGATGGAAAGAGTACTTTGAGGGACTGATGAACAAAGAATGAGAAAGGCGGCTGGATGATGTGAGGATAGTGAATCAGAAGTGCAGCGGATTAGCAAGGAGGAAGTAAACACAGCTATGAAGAGGATGAAGAATGGAAAGGCTGTTGGTCCAGATGACATACCTGTGGAAGCATGCAGGTGTTTGGGAGAAATGGGAGTGGAGTTAGGATGCCTGAGTAGAGAAGTGTTTTGGCACCAATTTTTAAGAATAAGGGTGATGTGCAGAGCTGTAGTTAACTAGAGAGAGATAAAACTGATCAGTCACAGCATGAAGTTATGGGAAATAGTAGTGGAAGCTAGGCTAAGGGAGGTGATCAGTGAGCAGTAGCATGGATTCATGCCAGAAAAAGAGCACTACAGATTCAATGCTTGCTCTGAGGGTGTTGAAGTATAGAAGGTCAGAAGGAGTTGCACTGTCTCTTTGTGGACTTAAAGTCTATGACAGGGTGCCTTGAGAGGAGTTGTGGTACTATAAAGTCAGGAGTGACAGAAGTACGCAAGACTGGTACAGAACATGTATTGAGGGGTAGTGCGACAGTGGTGAGGTCTGCAGTAGGAGTGACAGATGCATTTAAGCTAGAGGTGGGCTAACATCAAGAATCAGCTCTGAGCCCTTTCTTATTTGCAATGGTGGTGGACAGGTTAACAGACAGGAGTCCCCATGGACTATGATGTTTACAGATAGGGACTATGATGTTTGCAGATGACTGATCTGTTGTCAGAGTAGGGAACAGGTTGAGGAGACCCTGGGGAGGTGGAGGTAAGCTCTAGAGAGGAGAGGAATGAAGGTCAGCAGGACCGAAACAGAATGTGTATGAATGAGAAAGCATATAGAGAAATGGTGAGTATGCAGGGAGTAGAACTGGCAAAGGTGGATGAATTTAAATACTTGGGATCACTCGAGTTGAGAGTAATGGTGAGCGTGGAAGAGTAGAGGCAGGGTGGAGTAGGTGAAGAGTGTCAGGAGTGATCTGACAGACTGGTACCAGTAAGAGTGAAAGGGAAGGCCTACAAGAGGGTAGCGAGACCAGTTGTTATATGGATTGGAAACTGTGGCACTGAAAGGCAGGAGTCAGAGCTGGAGGTGGCAGTTAAAGATGTTAAGATCTGCACTGGCTGTGACAAGGATGGACAGGATTAGTAATCAGTATATTACAGATCATCTCAGGTTGAACGGTTTGGAGACAAAGCCAGAGAGGTGAGAAAGCTTTGGTTTGTACATGTGCTGAGGAGGGATGCTGGGTATATTGGGAAAAGTATGCTAAGGATGGAGCTGCCAGCTAAGAGGAAAAGAGGAAGGCCTAAAATAAGGTTTATGGATGTGGAGAGAGAGAACATGCAGGTGTTTAGTGTGACGCAGCAAGATGAGGAGGACAGGAAGAAATTGAAATAGATGACCTGCTGTGGCTACCCCCAATGGGAACAGCTGAAAAAGACGACTCAGCTTTGTTGGAGAACCCGGGAGGGAAAAAATGGTACTCAGCTTTGTTGGAGAACCCGGGAGGGAAAAAATGGTAGGTTGATTTGTTGGTTTAAATTTGCTTCAGATTCCACCTTATGAAAAGATGCATTTGTCCTTAAGGAACATCAAGTAAAGGGGTTTGGAATAAAGAGCCTATAAAAAGAAGTTAAGTACTTACTATAACATTCCTTGTGTTGTCCATCTCCACCTTTATTTTCACTTGTGGATCAGATCCAATCTGTTGGATCTGTCTCTGCCTTCAGCGAAGCTAGTGGGCATTCTTCCCTTATCCATAATGCAGTTCTCTAAACCCTCAGATCTTGTTTGCCCATGAGAAAAAAACAGTGTAATTAAGGTTGTAGGTAAAAATATTTATATGGTATTAAGAATAAGTGGTTTCTGAGGCTAGAGTCCAAAGGATATCCAATTACTACAATCTGGTCTCCCAGGAGAATATGCAGGGGGTAGGTGGGTTGGTTGCAAGAATAAAGGGCGAGATGAACAGCACACATGGAATGTTATGGCAAGTACATAACTTCTTTGTGTTGTCAATCTTGCCTTTTATTCTCACTTGTGTGACTGCGTCCCAAGCTCCCCAATTCTTGGGTGGCTCATGGGAGAATATTCCTCAGAAAGTACAGTTTTGTACCTACCATAAATGTAGATGTCTGATAGATATGCAACTGCAGTCCTTATATATGGGTTGTCCTGCCTCAGGCAGCCCTCGGTCGGCTGGATTCGGCTGATGTCGCCTCCTCCCCGACGTCAGAGCGGCTGGGGTATAAAAGCATCAGCCGACGCCATCTCCCTCAGTGTTTCTTGCCCCAGATGCCAGGTGGCCTCCAAGGAAGGCTAAATTTAGAACTGGATTAAAGAGTCCAGACATACACAATAACAATAAACAGATACACCATAACAGATATCCCCTAGCCAAGCATAAAAGGAGGGAAGTGGACCCAATACACAGAGGGGTAGGAGGGAGGGAAAACCTGACTGCAGTTGCATATCTATCGGACATCTACATTTATGGTAGGTACAAAACTGTGCTATGTCCTTCAAGAATGCAACTAAAGTCCTTACATATAGGTTGAATACCATAGCCAAGCTGGGGGTGGTAGGCTCTAAGATAAGGATGGTGTGGCTAAAATGCCCTGCAGGACTGCTGAAGCAAAGCCTGCTCGGGATCTGGAATATAAAGGCAGGTTGTAGTGCTTGGAAAATGTATGCACGGAGCTCCATGTAGCAGCTTCTAGAATGTCCTTTGTAGCCACCCCTCTTAGGAAGGCTGTGGAGGTGGCTGTAGCTCTGGTGGAGTGTGGCCTGATATTGGCTGGCACACCCATTCCATGAAAACAGAATCTGATGCAATGTCCAATCCATTTTGAAATTGTTTGTTTGGAAATTGCCTTTCCTTGGACTGCAGGAGCGTATGCTACAAAAAGTTGGTTTGACTTTGTTGGCCTTTGTTCTGTCCAAATAGTAGCGTAGTTGTCTGTATATGTCCAAAGTGTGCAGCAGCCTTTCCCCTTTATTTTGAGGATTGGGAAAGAAAGTAGGCAGGTGAATTGCTCGATTCAGAGACACCCTGGATATCACTTTTGGCATAAAAGATGGATTTGTTCTTAAAGAAACCCTGTCCTGATGAAAAATGAGAAATGGAGGTACTGCCATGAGGGCCTGTATCTCCGAAACTCTTCTTGCTGAGATAATTGCCAACAGGAAAACTGTTTTCCAGGAAATAACAATTCTGAAGATGCTGCTGGTTCAAAAGGCGGAAGAGTTAATTTCTCTAACATGAAGTTGAGGTCCCATGCAGGCACTGGTGGTTTTCTGGGAGGTTTGATATTCTTTACCCCTCTTAGAAATTGTCTTAGCAAAGGATGTGAAAACACAGGTGGATCAGTGTTGTATTTTGCTGAAATTGCTGAAGCGTGAATTTTTATGGAAGAATAGGAAAGTCCATTATGCAGCATTTCTGCCAAGTATTCCAGTATCTGTGGGATGCTCATTACTGATGCATCCTGCCCCTTGTTGGTATCCCAGATGTTGAATCTCTTCCATTTGGCTGAATAAGTCTTTCTGGTGGAAGGTCTGCGTGCTTCCAATAATATCTGTTGAACTTCCTTGGAGAGACAGATATGGGGAGAAATCATGGAACCCTCCAAGCTGTCAGCTGCAGAGTTTGCAGGTTGGGGTGAACCGTCCTGTAATTGTGCTGAGTCAAGAGCAGAGGCCATTGAGGCAGGGGCCACGGTTTGGTGCAAGTTATGCTCCTTAGCAATGGGTACCAGTGCTGTCTTGGCCAGTCTGGAGCTATTAAGATGCCTTTGGGTTGCTCTGCTTTGATCTTCAGTAACACCTTGGTCATTAATGGTAGAGGTGGGAATGCATAGATTGTTAGAGAGTTCCAGCTGAATGAGAGAGCATCTATTCTCCAGGCTTGTGGATGGTGTCCTCGAGCAGAACTTTCAGATGATGATTGAAGTGGGAAGCAAAGAGATCTATGTCCGGCCTCCCCCATGCAAGAGTTATTTGTGCAAAAATGTCTGGATGCAACATCCATTCGTGCAGGTCCAGGAAGTTTCTGCTTAGACTGTCCGCCAGAACATTGTCCCTGCCCGGAACAAACTGGGATTGCAGCTGTATGTTCAGTTTCAGGGACTTTTCCCAAAGAGTCATTGTTAGTCTGCAAAGGGGGTAAGTGAGTACCTCCCTGTTTGTGTATGTACCACATAACAGTGGTGTTGTCTATTAGCAGATGACCTTGTTGAAGATATTTTCCGAAGGCCTCGATTGCATGAATTACTGCTAACATCTCATTTTGATTGATGTGAAGATGCACTTCCTGGGGGGACCACTGCCCTTGAATGCATCTGCCCTCCATGTGCGCCCCCCATCCATGGTCTGAGGCATCTGTTGTAATGGTTTGGCTTGTTTGAGGTTTGTTGAAAGGCATACCTTTAACTGGCTTGCTTGGGCCCACCACAGAAATTCCCTTTGTAGACATGGGATGAGTGGAATAATTGCTTCTAAGTTGTGGCTGTGTTGAGACCATAAACTTTTTAGGTACCATTGTAATTTTCTCATGTGAAGTCTTGCCAGTGGAACCAGTAGAATGCAAGATGCCATGAAACCCAGGGCCTGCAGGATTTTCCTTGCAGTCATCTGGGTGAGTTTTGCTAGGCTTTTGAAGTAATGTGGTAATTGTTCTTGCTTCTCTTCTGTGAGGTAAGCCATTTGTGATTCTGTGTCTAGTTTGGCTCCTAGAAAAATTATTTGCTGGGATGGCAGTAGTCTTGATTTTTGTAAGTTGACTGTGTATCCCAAAGCCTGTAGTAAGTGAATGACATAATTCAAGTTTTTTGTCAAGGCTTGCTTGCTGTCCGCTTGGATAAGGCAGTCGTCCAGGTAAGGGTATATTTGTATCCCCTGGAGTCTGCAGTGTGCAATTACTGATGCCAGGCATTTCGTGAATACTCTGGGCGCAGTAGACAAGCCAAAAGGCAATGCTGAGAATTGATAATGCTCTGACCCTGCAAGAAATCTGAGGTATCTTCTGCAACTGTGTGATTGGGACATGCAGGTAGGCCTCCTTGAGGTCCAGAGTAACCAGCCAAGACCCCTTGCCCAGCATGGGAAGGAGTTGCTGGAGTGTCAGCATTTTGAATTTTGGTACAATGAGAAAAGTGTTTAGAGCGGACAAGTCCAGTATAGGTCTCCATTGCTTTTCTTTTCTTGGAACAAGGAACAGTCTTGAGTAAAATCCCTGGCCTTGTTCCTGAGTAGGTACCTTTTCTATTGCTTTAATTTTTATCAGCTTTGAAACTTGCACTAATGCCTCTGCCCTTTGATTTTGTGGCAGGTTGGGCATGCCTTGTCTTGTTGGTAAAGTATGGAAGTGGAACCTGTAGCCGTGGTCTATTATGTCCAGAATCCATCTGTCCTTTGTTAAAATGTGCCAATTTTTTGAAAATAAGGATAATTTTCCGCCTAAAGGTGCTTCTCTGAGCCTTGGTCGGCGGTGTGAAAGTCAAGTCATTGTGATTGTCCCTGTGGAGCAGTAGAAGTCCCTGCGCCACCTCTCTGATTAGTCGGTTGCCATTGGCGTCCCCTGTAGGAGCCTCTGTAATGCCCTCTCCCCCGGGCACGCCTGTTTTTTCCCCTTTGAAACTTGTCAGCGTCTGGAAAGGACCAATTCTTAGAAGGCCAATTCCTGCTGAACCTTGGTGGCTGAACCTGGAGGAAATCTTTGACTGTTTGCACTGATTTAGCCTTTTCCTCAATTGATTTCAACACATCCTGAGCATTAGCACCAAATAGCTTGTGTTTTTCCAGAGGTGCATCTAGAAGCTTTACTTTAACATGATCTGACAATGCCTGTTCTTTCAACCATGCATGTCTACGTATGACGGCCCCTGTCATAGCTGCCCTACTTGAAGCTTCCAATGCATCATAACCACACTGAAGAAAATGATTGCTAACCTGCTGTGTATTATGAACCAAATCCTGCAAGGCCTTTCTATCTAAAGGCTCAGGAGAGGCTAACTTTTTCTGCAAATCATCCATCAAGAAATCCTGATACTGAAACACATGAAAAAGGCAATTAAGGGCCCTCATGGCCAGTGTGGATGAGGTATAAACTTTTTTGCCCCACCTCTCCAGGGACCTAGCTTCCCTGTCTGAGGGCAAAGGATTTTTGGCCGTGGATGTGGCCACCACTTTGGGCCCCTGGGAAGTTTCTAGGTCAACAGAATGGGCCTTAAAGAAATGTTTATGAGTTTCAGGTACCCTGTAATATCTGTCCGGCTTGACAGGAGCAGGGGGAGAGAATCAGGAGAAGCACTCGAATCTGAGTACACATCATCCAGTACATCTAACACTGGAGGGATGTTACAGACTGTACGGATACAAAATATACTTTCACTCACAAGAAAGTAATCATTAGTAAATTGCACATATCGTAGGCAAGAGACAGTATAATAACACGCAACAATCAACTAAGTGGCAGAACTCTTACTCCCCTTTCCTAAATACCACTACTGGTATTCAAGGCATCATTTTAGGCCCAATTCTGTTTCGCACATTTATCAATAACTTCCACAATGTGCTCTATCAAGGTTCAGTCATCCAGTACACAGATGACCCCACTGTCATCTACACTGCAAACAATTCCTCAGAACTACACCCACTCACCCAAAACGCCTCACCTCCACTGAAATTTGGATGTTTAATCATCTTGCCCTGAACCCAAACAAAGCCAAACTACTAATATTTTCCCCTAAAAAGTCCACATCTCTACAAAAGACAGCTTATTTTATTTATTTTATTTTACATGCGTTAACCGGGAAAGTCCATCTGGACAGGTGTCCTTTTTCAGTGGAGGCCCGGGGAGAAAAGCTCCAAAATACAATACAAATGAGATATTTCAAGTACATAAAAACAGATTAGCTACAATTCTAAACTTAATTTTTTTTTTACTTTTCTAGTTAGATAGTTGTACAGAAGATTGAGTAAATTTTGTATGACTAGATTCAATAGATACGATTCATAAGAGTGACATGCATCCTGAGGGGTAGAACTAAATTTTCATTTACAAGTTCTCTATTAAGGAAGCATAGGTGGGGTGAAACAGGCGTAGTAGATAAAGAGGAGTTTTGATGTAGTCAGAAGAGTTGAAGGCATCACAGTTGAGAGGTGAGATAGGCAAGTAGGATGGTAGTTGCTCTAGACTGGGGGTGTGGCAGGTGCATAGCCAGGAGTTAGTGAGGTGGGTTTTTAGCAAATTTTTAAACTGTTTAGGTGAAGAGGTACTCTAAGTGGATTGGGTAGGGTGTGAGTTTGGCGATGCAGTAGGAGAAGAGGGCTTCACCTGCTGTTTTACTTTGATGACTTGCAGTAGATTGTTCGATGCAAAGTATGGTTGGACTAGGTTTTTAAAGGCTGTTTTTTTTCCTAGGTGATTGACTTTATGGGTTAAAGTTAGTTGATTAAACTGAAGTAAGAGGGAGTTCTAGCCACTTCAGTTGTTTGAGGGATTGGCGGTGATGGGATTTATATGGGGCATTTGTTGCAAATTTAGAGATTTTGTTATAGCAGGTTTCAAGCTTGGTTAGGTCAGTTTTGGAGGTTTGTTAAGATAGGGGATGCATATAAAAAAGTGTAGATAACAGGTGCGTTCTATTAATTGTTGCTTTTGTGTTTGTAGTTAGATATTTTTTATTCCTACAGAGGCAGCCAAGTTTGTGTGTACTTTTTTGATAGATTGGATATTAAATTTTAGGTTGTCTAACACCCAGAAGTTTGGTATTGGGGGGGGGGGGGATTATGGTGCTGTTCTTAAGAGAAGATCTGACAGTGTGGGTGTGTGTGTGGGGGGGTTCTGGGATAGGAAAGCATAAGATTAGTTTTATTGAGATTTAATAACAGTTGGGAGTTTGTTAGCCATGTTTCTACTCAGAGGAAGGTGTCCTGGGTGATTGATTGTAGGTCACTAGAGCACATCAGAGTGGAGTCATCAGCGTTCTGAATAATCTTGGCTTGGGACATGGCAGAGTGGAGGTGGTTGGTGAATAGGGAGAAAAGAAGAGGTCCAAGGATTGAGCCTTGTGGTACCCCTAAGGTGATCGGTAGTAGGGGAGACAGGGATTTTTCCAAAGGACAGTTTGCTGTTGGCTTTTTAAATAGCTTTTGAACCATGCTATAGTTGTGTTACAGAGGTTGTGGGAGAAGACTGAGTTTGTGATTGACCATGTCAAATGCTTGACAGACCTAGGAATATTGCTGATATGATCTGGTAGGTCTTTCTGAGGTGATTAACAGTATTTGTGAAGGATAAAAGGGCTGTTGTGCTATGGGCAGGGTAAAAACCATGCTGAGTGTGTGACAGGAGGTTGTGAGCGAATGACCCTTTACAAGATTTTAGACAGGGGGAGAGGATGGCAATGGGTCGATAACTGGTTAGTTCACAGGAGCTACCATCTTTGTGCAGGGGTATAATGTATGAGATTTTCCAGATAGTGGGAACATATGAGACTGACGGATCTATTTATAAGTATGGTTTTGGGTAGCAGATTTCCTAAAACTAGCAGGAGAGGCTATCTGCAAGGAGATTATCAGCAGCTAAGGTAGTTGGTATTTTTTTAGTAGTTTTTTGATCAGGTGGGTTGGGACTGGTTTTATTTTGAAAAGGTTAATCCAATTTTGAAGGAGAATATTGGTATTTGCTTCTGGAGAGGTAGTTGAGGTATTTAGGTTTGCTAGGGATTGAATAGATCCTGTAAAGTAGTTAAACTGGCTGGCAATGCTTTCACAGCGGTTAGATGCATTAGGCATAAGGTGTGGGATTTTTTGCCTGGTTAACAGGTTTACAGCTACCCAGAATTTTTGTGGGTTATTCTGGTGTTTAATTTGGATGTTTCGGATTTAATCAGTTTAACTTTATTTCCAAGTTCCAGGAAAAGTTTAGTGCTGCTGGTTTTGTTTTTATGGAACTGTAACCAGGCCTTGTCCCTGTGAGTACTGCTCTAGTTGGTCTCTTTAGGCTTTTCCCGGTTGGGGGTCGCCACAGCAGAACTCCGGTCCGCCAATGATTGGTAGTGGATTTTTACATACCGGGTTACCAGCCCTGACGCACAACCTTCAACGAAGGCACGCCCCATTCACGTATGCCTCCACACAGAAGACGCTCTAGCTGGGAATCGAACAGGACGTCTTGCTATGAGGCGACAATGCTACCGCAGCACCACTAGTTTCTTTGGATAACCAGGGTGTCTAGTTGGATTTTACTCTAATTTTTCTAGTTGGAGCGTTGGTATTAAGAATTTCAAGGAAGGTGCTATTGAAGGAGAGCACCTGCTTCATCTAATGGCAGTTTTAGATGTTCCCAGTTACAGTTTTCCAGATCAGACGTAAATTTGTCTGAATTGTTTTTTTGCTTCTGATTGCATGGAAAGTGGTTGGATGTGGTACTTGTTACGATTTCTTAAGAGGAATATTGGGCAGTGGTCACTTAGATTATCAAGAAGGGTACCTGTGTGGGTTTACCATTCAATCCCTAAATGGTACCACCATCGACCTTGTACCTAGCACAAAACTCCTAGGTGCCACCACAGATGAAAACCTCACATTCGACCTGCATATCCAGTCAAACGTCAAAAAGACATCAAAAGCTTGGCACCATCGACAAACATCTAATCAGTGCAGCAGCCTGATTTTCCCTTGCCTCTTCTTTTCTATTACCCCCTCTTATATGGTGCTCCCCACCCTCACCAACATTGTCCTCTCCAGTCCAAACTAGACTCATGCTACACAATTGCTAAGTTTGCAATTAATGCCTCCTACTCATCCCACCACTGCTCATCGTTACGTAACCTAAAATGGCATGAACTCTCCCAACTCTCACCTTTATCCAACTACAGCTCACAAACTCATTCATAATACACCCATGTGCCCTGCTCTATCTTCTATACTTTACACCATCCTAACAGACCACTCCAATCCAAACAACCAACTGCTCATAAATGCAGAAAAACCCAAACTTTCGGCTGGCGAGATGCTTTACTTCCTTAACACTGCAAAACTCTGAATGCCCTCTCCCAACACTTACATCCACCCACTCAGTAACCCTCTTCAAGACATCTCAGACACCTCTCATCTTGACTGTGCACGTGTGTTATCATCTCATATAACAAGGCAGGAAACCACTGGATAAACACTTTATATAAGTAAAGCTTTCGGATACAATCCTTTCTCAATACAAAACAATGCATAGAACCAGCTCTTTATATATAGGTCCAAATATATCACATGACATGCAGCCAAGATCACATGATATGTCATCCAAATCACAAAAACATTTTAAAGAAACATTTTAAAAAAACTTTTTTAAAAAACTTAAAAATACTTTAATAAAACTTTAAAAAATATATACTTTTAGATAAAACTTCAGGCTAAGAGGACTGGGGAAACAGAGCCGCAAGTTATCCGAGGCACGTTGAATCTATCAGCGATAGAGTTAGATGACACTCATTATTCATTGTTTTCAAAGGGCCTGAATTTCATCCCTTGCTGTGAAGAAAATTTAGTATCAGCATTAACTGATTTAAAAATCTTCTCCAGACTTTTAAATTTAAAACTGCTATTTGGTGGTTCTGAAGCTACTGGGGGGGGGGGGGGGGGGGGGGGGGAACAGTACATTTGTACCCACCAGTACTCCAGTGGTTAAAGCATTTCATGATATTTGTGAAATTCATATCAGGCAGTTATTTAATCCATCTACCAGAAAGAAAAAAAAGATTTAATTTAAATTATGGTGAATTTAAGGCTTTGAAGAGCTTACAGTCCTGTAAAGATATAATTATAAAACAGGCTGATAAAGGAGGTGCTGTGGTTATGAACAGAGTTGATTATATGGATTCTATGTTTAAGTTACTACAAGACACTAAAGCTTTTAAATGCATTACCAGTTAGGATGTGAAAAAAAGTGTTGCATATGTAAACATGGTTGTGTATGATTTGCAATTGAGTGGTGATATAGAACTTGAGTTATTTAATTATCTCACTGTTACTTGTCCAGTTATACCACATCTCTATGGTCTCCCCAAAATTCATAAATCTAAGCTAGATCCACCTATGAGACCTATTGTCTCTGGTGCGGGTTGGGTTACAGAACCCATCTCGATTTATTTACAAGGGCAACTGCTTCCATACCTGGCTAAATGTGATTCTATCATTAAAGATAGCTTTGATTTATTACAGAAATTAAGGGGATGGATGGATAAAGAAAAAGCTTCTTTAGTTAACAATAAGTATCTTTTAGTTTCTTTGGACATTGTATCACTCTTCACCGTTATTCCTAATGATATAGGCCTGGAGCTTTTAAGAGAATTGTTGTGGACACACACATGTGATAATCCCAACAAAGTTGAAATTATCTGCAGCCTTATGGATGTTACATTGAAAAACAACGTCTTCCTTTTTAATGGCTCCACATATTTACAACTTACAGGGGTGGCCATGGGTACCTCTGTAGCCAATACCAACCTGATACTTCATCAGTGGGAAAGAATGCATTTTTTTAAAAGTAATATCACATTTTTTCAACGCTTTGTAGATGACTGCCTCCTACTTTGGAAAGGTAGCCATGAGGATCTTGAAAAATTTCTGGAATATCTAAACTCTGCATCTACTTTTCTAAAGTTTAAGATGACAGTATCTGAAACTTCAATTACATTTTTGGATTTGAAGTTAGACCTTGCTGGAGATACACTACAAACTAGTATCTTTAGGAAAGAAGTTTGTTCAGGTAGATACACTTATGCCACAAGCATGCATGCACCTCACATATTTAGAAGTACTGTTAAATCTCAATTTTGTAGACTCAGTAGGCTTAATACAGATGACTGCTTTGAAGTACAATTAAATGAGATGGTTAATGATTTCTTGCTTAGTGGGTATGATAGATCTCTACTTTATGAACAGGTCATTAAGATTAGGGAAGATAGGCGGACTTTATTTAAACCAGTTTTGTATGAGGATGTTGTTAGTATTGACTCTAGGTGCAAACAAACATCTGTAGCACCTATTGGATATCTAACTACATATAATTTAAGGACACCCGCTGTTAGAAAAATTATATCTGATAATTGGGTCATCTTGATGGCATCAGATGAACTAAGAAGTTTATTGGGACCTAAACCCAATTTCTCTTATAAGAATATGAGGACCCTTAAGAGTTCACTATGCTACAAGGACTTTGAGAGGACTACACCTGTATCTACTATAGTGAAATATGGTACTCACAAATGTCACAACTGTTCTTGTTGTGATGACATTTGTAGTACAGAAAATGATACGTTTGTGCATCCTATCAATGGTAGGACATTTAGTTTTAGAGTAGCAGGTACATGTATTACTACCCATGTGGTTTACTTGGCTACCTGCCAGGCATGTAATGCTTTCTATGTAGGCAAAACTACCCGCAGGCTTAAGGACAGGATGACTGAACATAAGTCAGAAATTAGGAGATGCTATGACAGGAATGCACTATTCAAACAGAGGAATTTGGTCAGCAGCATTTTTTTAGGTTTAGAATTACTGACCAGGTTACACCTACACCTAGGGGAGGGGACCTAAATAATCACTTAGAAATTAAAGAATATGAATGGATTTTGAGACTTATGAGTGATTCAAAACCAGGCTTGAATAGCCAAGTCAGTCTCAAACCTATTTTAGTTAAATTAAGTAGAGCTAATCTCTCTTAGCCTGAAGTTTTATCTAAAAATATATATTTTTTAAAGTTTTATTAAAGTATTTTTAAGTTTTTTGTATTAAGTTTTTTAAAAAAGTTTTTTTAAAATGTTTCTTTAAAATGTTTTTGTGATTTGGATGACATATGTGATCTTGGCTGCATGTCATGTGATATATTTGGACCTATACATAAAGAGCTGGTTCTATGCATTGTTTTGTATTGAGAAAGGATTGTATCCGAAAGCTTTACTTATATAAAGTGTTTATCCAGTGGTTTCCTGCCTTGTTCTTTGCATTTTGGTTCCTGGCGTTTATTTTCTTCAACATCTCATATAACCCAACTTCAACCATCAACTATTCTCACCTCCAATCTACTGCTCTGGCAAACTCCTTTCACATCCACCTGTCTTTTTACTTAATCGACCTCTCCACTTCCCCCCTTCTACTAACCTTTGTTGTCCTACCATTGATCCCGCCAGTCTACTTCCCTCTTTTCCTAACCCTTACAGACTTACCATTGAACCATGCGAGATATTCAGGGTACTCTCAGCCTACCTTAATATCATACCATCACTTACCTGCAACTATAGAGACTTTGCAGATTCCTGCAACAGGACTCCTATAGTCTCTCGCTCAGCTATTACACCTCCTAAACATGTGAAAAGTTGAAGTACCTAGTCTCAAATTCCTATATCTGCTTTGCACCCACCTCATGAAGTGTCCTATATACATTCTGCTAGCTGAAAACTACTGGTATGGAATGTTCTCACGTATATACTTTATTGCTTGTATAACATCCGACTTGAGAATAATTACTTGTGTACCTTTTTTCACCAATTGTATAAGCTGCCAAAATGTACTAAACGTCTTTAATGTAAATTTTCTACTGTAGGCGAAATGTCTTACATGTGGAGCTTTTCTCCCTGGGACTCCACTGAAAACGGGCACTTCTAGCCCAGCTGGACCACCCCAGTAAATAGATGCAAATATAACAAAGGGTTAAAGAGTAGGATCTGAGTAGTTAAGTTTGTAAAGTTGGGGGCTTACACTATTTCACAGGTACAGCTGGGATTTAAACAGTGGGTTTTTACTGCCGCTTTAAAGGCCATTAGGGAGTCAAGTTGACTAATGTAGGAGGGGAGGCTATTCCATAGTTTGGCAATGTTGTAGAAATACAGGCATTGTCCTGCTCTTTTGTTGGGTTTTGCTACATTTAAGTGCCCTTTCTGAAGACTGGAGGGTTCTAGTTGGGGTGTGTGTGTAAGATAGACTGGAGTGCAAGACCGGTATCAGGTCTGAAAATTAGCTTATGAGCAAGTGTTTGAGTATAAGAAAGATAATGGTGAAATTAAAGCAAGAACAGGTTTGAGACAGATTTGGAGTGGTGAGCAGTTGGGCGTGTTAGAGGAGAATTTTGCTATCTTGTAGTAGCAAGTTTGCAGCTCATTACTGAGGGATGTATGGAGGTTGGTGAAAATGGGGACTCCATACAAGAGGGTTGGGATAAGCAAAGTGTTTGCCAGTTTTGTTTATCTAGGCAGAGTTTGTGTCTGTATAGTCTGCCAAGTTTGAAATGAGTTCTCTTTACTGTATTAAAGAATGTTCAAGAGAGTTGATCAACAGTGATTCCTAAAAGTTTTGCAGGTAATACAGAAATAAAGCAGGTGCTATGTGAAAATATATTGAATTCTGCAGCTGGAGGTTTTGATGGAAATATTTAGCTTTTTAGGGGTTCAGCATTAACCAAGTTCCTTTCAAGAAGGCTTTACAAAGCCTTTTGACATGATTCCGTTGCCATTTTCGCCTTAAAGTCTGAAATTGCTGCCAAACTTTAATAGCTGCAGCAGCACCTTCATTGAAGAGTTTAGCCAAAAAATCTAAAAATGTAGGGGGGGGGGGCAGTAAAGGGATCAATTTGATTAGAATTAGCCCATAAAACAAATTTCTTCCATTTTCCCTTGTACAGTTTTCATGTGAAGAAATTAAAATGAGTCTTACAGGAGAGGAAAGAGAAGGAAACCCGGGAATTGGAGCAGCCAAGCAGTCAGTTTTGAGGTTTAGATTGGGATGAATCATTCCTGATAGCTTAGTCAGGAGATCTGGAATGGGGTCAGGAATCCATGGTTCATCCTGAATGAGGCAGAAGGGGGAACCAGATTTGAGGCCAATAGGGGGCAATTAGGATCATGGTCTTCAACAAACTTGCTTTCTGTAGTAGCTTGAGAATTACAGGAATTGCTAGATAGGCATAAAGTCGTCCTGGAAGGCAATCGTGAACAAGTGTATGAGGAGGGCAAAGTAGTTACTGCACTTGGCATTGGTGGGAGATGCAAAAAGGTCGCAGCAAAGCTGGCCCTATTTTCTAATAATCTCTTCCACAATCTTTTGAGGGTGAGACAATAGTACAGCTCTGCTCAATTTATCTATTATGTTGCATCTCCTCAGGATGTGTTACTATCAGAAAGCGGCTAGAAGGGCTTCCCACTGCCAGACCCTTAGGGCTTCCTGATAAAGGGAGAAAGATTCGATTCCCCCTTGCTTGTTTATGTACCAGACTGCAGACATGTCTGATTGGACTACTGTCCCCAGAGGGAGGAGGTCTTGAAATGCCTGCAATGCTAAAAGCACAGCCCTCATCTCAAAGAAGTTTATGTGCAAATGGGCCTTGTGTTTATGCCAGATGCCTTGAACAGTCTTCCCTAGATATGCCCCCTCACCCCATCTGGGAAGCGTCTGTGGTCACTATTGCTCGAGCTTGGGAGGGAATAAAGGAATGGTCTTGAGACACCAGAGAAGAATGAATCCACCACTGAAGATCCTTTTTTGCATGAATTTATCATGATTTTGTGCATCATTAGCAGCTCTAGAATTGACCACTGCGTCGAAAGTAACCACCGAAGTATTCTCATGAGAAGACTAGCTAAGAGAATAAGGACAATTGAGGTGGCCATTTTGCCCAGTACTTCAACTATCTGGCACAAGCTAGTTTCTCTCTTCAACATTCTTACACAATACCGAAGAGTCTACTCTGTCTTGTGGAAGTTTTTCCATCATCCTTCCTGTGTCTATTTCTACTCCTATGAAGACCAAGCTCTGATATGGCTCTAGAGCAGATTTTTCATAGAGAGGAACAGAGTTGCACTGGGGAGTCCTTTGCTTGTAGCAGAAGATGACTGGCTGGGGAAGATATGAGACAGTCATCCGGATATGGAAACACCTGGAATCCTTGACATCGCAGATGAGCCGCAACTACTGCCATGCATTTGAACACATGGGAGGGTTGTAGTGAGACCAAAGGGCAGAGCTAGATACAAAGTGACTGATTCCTAGCCACAAGTGCCTTTTGGACAGCCTTTCCATCTGTATATTGTAGTATGCATCTTGAAGGTCTAGAGCGCACATCCAATTGTCTTTTTTTGAAAAAAGTTTTGACTGTAGTGTCACCATCCGGAACTTGCTCTTTACCGACTTTAGATTAGGAACTAAAAAAAATCCAGTTCTGAATTCTCTCTGGTCTACAGGGGCTTCTTGGATGACTCTTGGCAACTTTTTGAACTTTTAAAGTGGTTTGCTCTTTGTCTGGATGGAATATCCAGAATGGTTTTGTTTTTGGGAATGGGTAAGGAAAAGGGAATGACATACCCCCTGAATATTAAGTTCTGCACCCATCTGTCGTTTATTTTTAGCCAGATATGAAGGTGCAGAGACAATCGTCCAACTGCCACCAAAGGCAATCTGGCACCCTCTCAGGATAGCTGAAAGTGCCTACCAGAGATATTCTCTAAAGCCCTTATTCTGCAAGCCCCCCCCCCCCCCCCCACAGCAAGGGCAGCGTCTCCCATTACTGTTCCCCCTCTGCCTCTAGAGGAACAATCACCTTGTCTTGGAAAGACCTTTTGTGATTTTTAAACCACATCTTTCCACTACCTCTGACCTTTGGGAAAGGGTCTAGTGGGTGTGGAAAAACACTCCCACAGCAGATAAGGTCTTGCCTTCTTGTTTACACCTGATCATTTTTTTTTTTTTTTTTTTTTTTTTTTTACTTTGGGCCCCAAAAAGGAGAGGAGCCATCAAAAGGGGCGTTAATGAAGAAAGACTTGGACTCCACGAAATCTCAAAAGGCACATCCAGGTCTGCCGATGCCTGAACCTGCTGCCCTAGTCGCTTCATCTGCTACATATGAGAGGAGTCTCGAAGTTTACAACCAAATTAAGAGTGGTTACTCTGCTGATGCATCAGCTACAGCTCTTTGGATGAGGTATTGACAGACAGTTCTTTTAACAGGTCAGTCTGTAACTTAGTAAAATGAGTCAATTCAGCAACTTCAAGGCAAAGGTTGCTGACAAAACTCTTCCCATACCCATCCATGGTCCTAGAATCCTTATTCAGGGGGTGGATAGGTGAACTAGTCTCAGTCCATTCCTTTTTAGTGGCCACCACCATGACCATGGCATTAACTGCTACACTTAGTAAGGAAAGTCTTGTCCTTAAGAGCAGTGATGCATTTATTTAGCCTCCTAGGAGTCGGCTCTATGGAGTCAGTCTCCCAAGCCTTCTGAAAGATCAGTAAGCACATTGGAAGGAGCAGTCACCCAAGAGGTGGAAGGGTGAGACCAGATAACCTTCTGGTAAATTGACTTTCCAGCTGAACAGGTTGTTGACTGCCAGTCACCTCTGTTTTAACACTTCCAGGGGGTCTCTGAAAACATCTTCAGGAGGTGACCGTGGGGACCATTCTGCGTCGAGGTCTGTATCAGATGCAAATGACTTCTGGAAAGTAAAGATGCTTACTCTTGCAAGTTATCTTCCAAGGAACTTCTTCAGTGGGGTAATCTGGGGAAGTTTCTGAAGGGGGGGGTCCCTTGCTGGACACCCTGGGGCCTCTGTGGTTCTGTGGAAGGGTTACATAGGAAGGCAAAGTCACCGGACCAGAACTGTAAGGAAGATCCTGGATAGACAGTCACAGACTGGGATGTAGTAATTACCCTCCTCATAACCTCAAAGGTACTCTTGTCCCTGATCAGAACACCACCCTGGATCAGACAAAAAGGTCAGAGTTGAGGGAATCTCTGATGCAGAAAACAGAAGCTCCGAGGCAGAGGTAGGATCCGGACTTCACCAGGCCAAAGCTCCTGGAAGCAGTCAGATCCAGTGAGATCCAAACTCAAACTCTGGGCCTGACCAGGGAGTGTAGGCTCCTAGTGGTCTTTCTCCGACTGAGCAGAACCGCTTAAGACAGATGTCAGAGCTGCCGAACCCATAGGTCTAGGATCAGAGGCAGACACCAGTTGGACATCCAAATCTTCTGGCTCCAAAACCAGGGTGGGGTGGAAAAGAGGACGAACAAATGCCAATACGGAGGACTATCAGATCCGATGCCTTTGGGCACTGATCCAGTAACAATTTGGCCAAGGCCAGCATCTTCAGAAGCTTCTGTATTACCTACTCACATAGTCAAACTCCTGGTAGACCAGGTAGATAAGGTACGAAACCTGGACTTAAAGGAGATGGGAGCGGATAAGGTATTGGCTTTAATGATGGAGAATGGCTCAGATATCTAAATTAGGTAGGAGCTGAAGAGGTCAGAGCCGAAGGCCCAAGTTGCTCCAGAGAGCTCTGATCCAAGAGAGACTGGCTGTTTTGAAGAATCAGTAGAAACAGACACCTTTGGAACTTTGTTTCAGCTCTAAATATGACTTTGGAGTCAAGGAAGGTAGTTTGAGACTTGTCAGAATTATCAGACTTGGATGACTTTGCAAACTCTGGAGAAATAGCTTCAGAAAAGGGAGTTTTAAGAATAGCTTATTTTTTACGATACACAAGAGCCCTTTGATTAAACTCATGACAAATGCAGCAAGGCTTTTGTAGATGTAAAGGCCCTAAACAATATACACAGTGTGTATATCACATGGGGGCATCTTTCCACACTGTTAACATAACCTTTAAACAAAGTGTTTTCCTTCCTGTTTTTGAGAATTTAAAAAAAATAAAGCTGCTACAGTAAACAAGGTACACAAGTCAAGGGAAAACACGTAAACATGAAGAAATGTCCTCGAACTTAAACGGATGTTAGAGATGAAGTAAAAGAACACCCTCTAATTTAAACGGACGTTGAAAAAAAAGGGATAGATGGAAAGAACACTCAATCCAGAAATGTCCTTAACTTAAAAAGTACGTAGGGTGCGAGGGTATGATTGGGGGGGGGTTCTTATTACATAATCGATGACGCAATCCTTCAAATGCATCTTGATTGAACTTGAAAGCACAAAACAAAATAGCGAAACTGCATTCAAGTGATTTCTTTCCCCGCCTCCATTACTCTGCCGTTTTCATCACTGTAGCATGATCTCTGAGCCCCCCAATTTATGTAATGCGTTTAAGTTTTTATCTTTTTTTTGTGGAAAAGCGATTTTTTTCCCCTGGTGGGGGTAGGGGGATAGAGTTCTGGATTGTAAGCTTTCACTTACACGGGGTCGATAAATCAGTTTTCACTTAAGCATTCGCTGATTTAATATAGACCCTGAGGGAACACACAAATCATTCCAGAATTTGTTAAATTAAATGCTTTAGAAAAACTTAAGCAAACAGTATAAAATAAACTGCCACTTACCCCAGAGCTTGCTGAGAGAATCAAGCCTTTCGCTGTGCGGCAAATGAGATCTGAGCAAGTTAGGGAACTGCATTATGGGTGAGGAAGAATGCCCCCAAGCTTTGCTGTAGGCCTCGAGCTTTTGTAAAAGGCTGAGACGGATCCGATGGATTGGATCCCACCCAAAAGTAACAAAGGTGAGATGGACATCGCATCATACGTTGAGTTTCAGGCCTTGAAGGTCCGGTGAGGGTGCCCCAAGGAATGAAACAGAAGACCTGGATCTAGAGTAACCGGAGGGAAATCAGATGAGACCAAAGACAGATGAACCAGACTAGTAGGAGGCCAAAAAGGAACAATGGATTACTTTTCAATCTGAATGCCTTCAGCAAGAACTTGGGAGTTAGGGGCACCGGGGGAAAGCAGAGTAGATGGGGAGGCCAAGCATGAACCAGAGCATCCCTTGGTGACTGCCCCCAAGGAGGGATAAGTCAAAGTACTCACTGCATTTGTTGTGAGGGGAGGCAAAAAGGTCGCAGCAGGGTTGACAATCTTTGGAAGATCATGTTTGCTGTGGATTGGTTTACAGACCACTCGGGGAAACATCAGTAGAACTTGGCTGGGCCTGTCAGCTAGGATGTTGGACTCTCCCGGAATGTGCATCGCTACTAGAAAGCAGTTGGTGGAGATCACAAATTGTCATACTCAAAGTACAGTTTTGTACCTACCATAAATGTAGATGTCCGATAGATATGCAACTGCAGTCATAACACGTGGGTTGTCCTGCCTCAGGCAGCCCTCGGTCGGCCGGATTCCAAAGTCTGGGTCCGACGTCGGCCGATGTCGCATTTCTCTCAGACGTCAGTGCGGCTGGAGTACATAAGCATCAGCCGACACCATTTTCTTCAGTGTTTCTTGCCCCAGATGCCAGGTGCCCTCCAAGGAAGGCTGTAATCATATTGGAAGGAGAAAAACAGGATTCCAAACAAATAAGCAATAAACAGATACACCATAACAGATATCCCCAGCTAAGAGGAACAGGGATAGGAGTGGACCCAAAGCATAGAGGGGTATGGAGGAAGGGAAAATCCGACTGCAGTTGCATATCTATCGGACATCTACATTTACGGTAGGTACAAAACTGTACTGTCCTTCAAGAATGCAACTGCAGTCATAACATGTGGGTAGAATACCATAGCTTAGCTGGGGGAGGAGGAATGCTCTAGGAAAGAGATGGTGTGGCAATCAAACCCTGCAGGACTGCCGAAGCAAAGCCTGCTCTGGATCTGGAGTATAGAGGGAGATTGTAGTGTTTGGAGAATGTATGCACGGAGCTCCATGTAGCAGCTTCTAGAATGTCCTTTGTAGGCACCCCTCTTAAGAATGCTGTAGAGGTGGCTGTAGCTCTGGTGGAGTGTGGTCTGACATTGGCTGGAACAGTCTTCCCATGGAAGGAATAACAAAATCTGATGCAATGTCCGATCCATTTTGAAATGGTCTGTTTTGAAATTGCTTTTCCTTGTACTCCAGGGGCGTAAGCTACAAAAAGTTGGTCAGACTTCCTACTGGTCTTGGTTCTATCCAGGTAGTAGCGAAGTTGTCTGAATGTCCAAGGTGCGTAATGGTCTTTCCCCTTTGTTTTCAGGCTTGGGGAAGAAAGCAGGTAGATGAATAGCTTGATTTAAAGAAACCCTAGATACCACCTTTGGCATAAAAGTAGGGTTGGTTCTTAAGGAGACTGTCTCTGTGAAAGATTATGAATGGTGATATTGCCATTAGGGCCTGTAATTCCAAAACCCTTCTTGCTGAGGTAATTGCCAACAGGAAAGCTGTCTTCCATGAGAGGAATTGTAAGTCCACTGAAGCTGCTGGTTCAAAAGGAGGTAGAGTTAGTTTTTCTAGAACAAAGTTGAGGTCCCAAGCTGGCACTGGAGCCCTTCTTGGTGGCTTAATGTTCTTGATTCCCCTAAGGAATTGCCTTCACAAAGGATGTGAAAACACAGGTGGATCAGTGTTATATCTAGCTGAAATAGCTGAAGCATGTATCTTTATGGAAGAATATGAGTCCATTCTGAAGCATATCTGCAAATATTCCAGGATGAGTGGGATGTTCAATAGTGATGCATCATGACCTTTTGCTGGTGCTCCAAATGCTGAATCTCCTCCATTTTGCCAAATAAACCTTTCTGGTGGATGGTCTTCGAGCTTCTGTTAGTATCCGCTGGACTTCCTTGGAGAGAGAAAAATTAAGGGTATTCATGGGATCTCCCAGGCTGTTCGCTCCAGCATCTGAAGGTTTGGATGCACTGTTTTGAAGTTGTGCTGGGTCAAAAGTAGGGGCCATTGGGGAAGAACCCACTTCTTGTTGTGGCATATGCTCCGTAGTAGCGGGTACCAGTGCTGTCTTGGCCAGTCTGGAGCTATTAGGATCCCTTTGGGTCTCTCTGCTTTGATCTTCAGTAGCACTGTGGTCATCAGTGGCAGAGGTGGGAATGCATATATTTTTAGGGAGTTCCAGTTGAATGAAAGAGCATCTATTTTCCAAGCTTGTGGATGGTATGTCCTTGAACAGAATTTTTTTTTTTCAGATGATGGTTGAGGTGAGAGGCAAATAGGTCTACTTCTGGCCTGCCCCGTGTCGAGGTGAGTTGTGTGAAGATTCTTGGGTGTAAGCTCCACTCGTGAGGATCTATGAAATTCCTGCTTAGGCTGTCTGCCAGTACATTGTCTTTGCCTGGGACAAACTGGGATTGTAGGTGTATGTTCAGGCTCAGTGATTTTTCCCAAAGATTCATTGTCAGTCTGCAAAGGGGGTAGGAATGGGTGCCCCCTTGCTTGTTTATGTACCACATCACAGTGGTGTTCTGTCCGTATCAGTAAATGGACTTGAAGTTGTTGTCGAAAGGCCTCGATGGTATGCATTACTGCCAGCATTTTTTTGGTTTATATGCAGATGTGTTTCCTTTGGAGACCATTGTCCTTGTATGCATCTGCCTTCCATATGTGCCCCCCCCCCATCCAATGTCTGAGGAGTCTGTGGTCATGGTCTGTGTTATCAGAGGTTTTCTGAATGACATACCTGTATTTGCCTGGCTTACCGAGGCCCACCATAGGAATTCCTTTTGTAGGCATGGAATGAGCGGTATGGTTGCCTCTAAGTTGTTGTTGTGCTGAGACCATAGACTTTAAGTACCACTGAAGTTTTCTCATGTGTAGTCTTGCTAATGGAACCAGGAGAATGCAGGATGCCATGTAACCCAGGGCCTGTAGGAATCTCCTTGCAGTCATCTGGGTGAGTTTTGCCAAACCCTTGAAATAATGAGTTAACTTCTCTTGCTTGTCTTCTGTCAGGTAAGCCATTTGAGAGGCTGTGTCCAGATTGGCTCCTAAGGTTATTTGCTGGGATGGTTGAAGTCTTGACTTTTGAAAGTTGACTGTGTATCCCAGAGCCTGAAGTAATTGTATGACATAGTTCAGGTTTTTTTGTCAACATCAGTTTGTCGTCCGCTTGTATAAGGTAGTCGTCCAGGTACGGGTAAATTTGGATCCCCTGGAGCCTGCAATGAGCAATTACTGAAGCCAGGCATTTTGTGAATACTCTGGGCGCAGTAGATAAGCCAAATGGCAATGTTGAGAATTGATAATGCTCTGGCCCTGCAAGAAATCTGAGGTATCTTCTGCAGCTGTGTCTGATAGGGACATGCAGGTATGCCTCCTTTAGGTCCAGAGTAATCAGCCAAGACCCCTTGCCCAGCATGGGAAGGAGATGCTGAAGAGTCAGCATTTTGAACTTTGGTACTGTGAAAAAAGTGTTTAATGCGGACAAGTCCAGTATTGGTCTCTATTGTGTTTCTTTTCTTGGCACAAGGAATAGTCTTGAGTAGAACCCCTGGCCTTGTTCTTGTTGTGGTACTCTTTCTATTGCTTTTATCTGAGCCAGAAGAGAAATTTGCTTGATAGCCTCTGCCCTCTGGTTTTGTGGTAGGTTTGGCATGCCCATTTTTCTGGGTAAGGTGTGAAAATGGAACCTGTAACCTTGGTCTATAATGTCCAAAATCCATTTGTCTTTTGTCAATCTGTGCCAATTGTCTGAAAACAGAGATAATTTTCCGCCCAAGGGTGCCTCTGTTTGCTCCTTGGTTGGCGGTTGTAGAGGAAAGTCATTGAGATTGTGTCTGAGGGGTGGGGGAGACCCCTGTGTCACTTCTTTGGTTTGCTGGCTGCCATTGTCATCCCCTGTAAGAACCTCTGTATTGTCCTCTTCCACGCCTGTTTTTACCCCTTTGAAATTTTTCAGGGTTAGGAAAGGACCAGTTCTTTGTAGGCCAATTCCTGCTGAATCTGGGGGGCTGAACCTGAAGGAAATCTTTGACCGTCTGAACTGATTTTGCTTTTTCCTCTATGGACTTTAACACATCTTTAGCATTAGCACCAAAAAGCTTGTTCTTTTCCAAGGGTGCATCCAGAAGTTTTGCCTTAACCTGATCTGGTAAAGGTTGTTCTTTTAACCATGCATGTCTACGAATGACTGCCCCTGTCATAGCTGCCCTACATGAAGCTTCCAATGCATCATATCCACACTGCCGAAAGTGATTGCTGACTTGCTGTGAGTTATGCACAGCTTCCTGCAAAGACTTCCTGTCTAAAGGGTCAGGAGAGGCCAAAGTTTTTTGTAAATCATCTAACAGGTAATCCTGATATTGTAACATATGAAAAAGGCAATTCAAAGCTCTCAGATAAAGTGGTGGAGGTGTACACCTTTTCCCCCATCTCTCTGACCTAGCTTCCCTGTTGGAAGGCAAGGGATTTTTAGAAGTGGAGGCTGAAACACCTTTAGGTCCCTGAGAAATAGTTTCTAAATCCACAGTATGGGCCCTGAACAAATGGGAATGTGTGTCTGGGACCCTGTAATATCTGTCTGGTTTGGCTGGAGCAGGAGGAAGGGAATCGGGGGTAACACTGGAGTCAGAATATAGATCATCCAAAACATCAAGCACAGGAGGAATAGCTAGGGGCCTGTGCTGGGGCTTTTTAAGGAAAGTTCGAAGGCGCTTTCTGGAATCAGAATATTCCTGGCCTTGCCACTTAAAATGTTCCCTCATGGTATGCAGAACTTCCCCAAAAGAAATATCCTCAGGCGGGGAGGCCGAAGGGATGGAATCCTCTGCATCCGAGTCCTCACAGGTCTGAAAGAGGTCTTCCTGTCCCTCGGAGTGGACAGAGTCCTCAGAGTCTTCATCTGTAGGGATAGGTTCAGAGGGATCAACCTGGGGCCTCTTATCTGGAGGAGGCTGGGATGCTCTCAGGATGGGCCTGTGAACCTCTAATCATGGAAATTAAGTCTGCGGCCATAGACATGATTTGTTTTTCAGGAGTTGAGGCAAGGTTTTTGCTGTAAGGTGCTTGGTCTTGCTGGCTGCCTTAGCCCGAGTGTAGGCCTTAATAGACATGGCCATAGGAGGCCTGGGAGCTCCACGTGCAGGAGTGACCTTATCCACAGCAATGGTCTCTGGCATTTCCTCGGTTTCAGTATCTGGAGGAAAATCTATAACTGGCGTCGGAGCGGTATCTGGTATCGGAGTAGTCGGTATTGCGGTGTCTTCGGTTCGGAGCGGTGGAAAAACAGTCTCAGCGGGAACCGGAGCACTCACGGTAGGTTTTGGTGTCGGAGGTAGACGCAGGCTGAGGTCGGTCCCGGTCTTTTCGTTTCTTAGGCGTTTGCGATGTCGGAAGCTCCGACGGCATTGTATACGCAAATTTTTCGCCGAAAAAGTCTTCAGCGAACTCCGCCCGGCACCTGAGAGTGCGCTTGTTGAAGTGAGCACAGGCGACACAGGCCGAGACGTCGTGGTCTGGGCCAAGGCAAGGGAGACCGTAAGAGTGGAAATCCTTATGAGGTATTTGTTTACCACAAGACAGACAATTAACTTTCAGTAATTTCTGACATCGGCTGAGGCAAGAAAAAGGTCCCCAATGGGGTACTTAGCTTTTTTGATTACTTCGGATTCGAAGAGTAAAGGAGCTGACCGACCGGCACTTGCGAACCGCTTCTGCTTCGGGCACCGCGCGGCAAGAAAGACTGAAGAAAATGGCGTCGGCTGATGCTTATGTACTCCAGCCGCACTGATGGAGAGAAATGCGACATCAGCCGACGTCGGACCCAGACTTTGGAATCCGGCCGACCGAGGGCTGCCTGAGGCAGGACAACCCACATGTTATGACTGCAGTTGCATTCTTGAAGGACATCTGACAGAGGGTAAGACCCGCTTTCTCCCTGGTTAATGTAATAGACCACTGACATCAGATGAACCGGTTCCAACTGGGATTACTCCAAGTTATACCAAGATGTGGGGCCAACTGCAAGATGACCACTGGCCCGAGTAAGACTATGCCTGGTTAGTGTGGTCATGAGCCAGTCACCCAGACAGGGGAATCTTTGGAATTCCTGCAGCCTGCGATAAGCTGCAACCACAGCCAAGCATTTGGGGAACACCCTGGGGCTGTGGTGAGACCAAAAGGGAGTGATTTGAACTGAAAATGACCAGCTCCCAGCCTGAAACAAAGTTACCTTCTGGAGCGCCTGTCCATCTTGATGCGGCAGTACGCATCCTTCAAGTCTGAGCACACCCATTCATCCTCAGTACAGGTAGGATGGACTGAACAAGGACCATCTTGAACTCTGTTCTTTACAGATTTGTTTAGAGATGTCAGGTGCAGAATTGGCCTCACGTCCCCTGTCTTTTTGGACACCAAAAAGAACCTTGAGAAATCACCTGATTGGGGGGAGGGAGGGAAGACATCCTGGATGACTTCTCCACAGCAATTTTACTACTTCTACAGCTGCATCTTCCCCTCTGGATTGGGTGGATCAGAAGGAAAGACTTGTTTTGGTGTTTCTAAAAAGGAATAGCGTATCCTCTGCATAAGTTCCTTGGCACTCACTGGTTATTTGCGATGGCTTCCCATGCTTCGGGGTGCAAGAAGGGCCCTCAATTGCCTACAGAAGGCAGTCTGGCAACCATTCAGAGCGTTGGGTCTGTCCGAGAAGGACTCTTGGTTCTGTGGATCCATTCACCCCAGCAGGTGGCACCTACCATTTTGGTTATTTCCACCTCTGGGGAGAAAATCTCCCTGCAAATCCTGAAAAGTACCTCAAATCTTTACTCCCACCCTGGTTCCTGGAGAAGGAATCTTTGTGGAGTAGAAAAACAGATCCTGATGGCAGAAAGGGTCTTCCTTTCCTCACTGCAGGAGGTTGATCAAAAGGAGGCTTGACAATGGATGACTGTAAAGGTTTCAGAAAGTCACAAACTGGATCCAGGCAGGAAGCCTTATAGGGATGCTGGAACTGGCTGCCCTTGAGGTACCTTCTGCTGCATGGGATAGCCTCATGGAAGAGTTGGACAGGGAGGGTGGCCATTCTGGAGGAGAAAAACTTCTGATCCTCTGCAGACACTGATCCTGGGGTAGAGCTAGAGTGTTCCTTGAATATGTCCCTCTGTAATCTTGTATAGGAAAGGTAATTTAATGCTCTCAAGGTGAAAGCAGCTGAAGCATAAACTCCCACCAGATCTATCCAAAGCCTGAGACTCTGTTAGGGGGATGGACAGAGGAGCTCTCTTGGGCTAGCTCCTTTTTGGTGGCTACCGCAACAATCATGGCATCTACCAGAATACCCTTAATCCAAAAGGTTTTGTCCTGGGGAGCACTCAAGATTTTGCTTGCATGCTTGGGTATGGGGTGTACTGTGTCAATTTCCTTCCATACCCTAGGAGATACCAATAACACCAACTCAATAAAGCGGGTCTGCAGGGGAAGGCACCCAGGATGTAGATGAGCCAGACATGAAAGCCTCCAACAGCACTGTTTCCTCCGGAAAGAGGTTTTGGGGAGACCATCTACCTCTTTGGCAGAGGACTGATCTTGTGGACCCCTATTCCCTTCCTTGAAATCAGTGCCAGTGGTAACAGATTCCTGAAGGGAATCAATGTGCCTCCTCTTGAACAGTCTTCTGAGGAACCCTGTCGGTGGGATGCTTCGGGAAGGTGTCAGATGATCTCCGGGGGTCCACAGATGGAAAAGTCAGGTGGCTTTCAGGGGCCGGCTGCCCACATAGCAGAAGAGTCCTCAGAGACAGGGGACAGGAGGGAGAACTGAGGGCCACTCTCCCACACCCAAGGGCAGTCGTCCTGGGGCCAAGGTCAGTGGAATGGATATCAACTGGGACCAGTCTCCCTCTCTGAAGGGAGAGTCAGTAGAAATGTCTCACTCCAAGCCTCTGAGGGGAAGAGACATCTGCAAAAAGTTTGGCGTCAACACCCCCACCCAGGAAACAATGTGGCTACACAGACACAATGAACCAACACAGTCAGTGCCAAAGACATCAGGGAAATAGTTCTCATTTTCGCCCCCAACTACTGGCCCAGACACCTCGGTTCTCGGGACCAATTGAACAGACTAGTCTGAAATCGAAGGTCGGATTGGAGAAAGCCATGGGAGGAATGGGTAAAGCCTCACTGACCCAGAGGGGGAGACAGCTGGCAAAATCCCCATCTGAATCCGTCCTTTGAGAAATTGACTCAGCCATCTACCAACGTCTATCAGATAGACTCAAGACCTGATGGAAGATACAGAAGCAGGTCTGGAGGCCCTTTTTGGAGAGAGATCTCCCACAGCAGATAGCTCCAAGCCAAAACACTGCCCCAAACTAGAGACTGGGATATGGGGTGGAGAGGCAACAATGGGAACCGAAGGAGAAGGCTCAGAAGTCTTAGGTTCCGACAGTTTTGGCGCCTTTTTAACAGGCTCTTATTGAGAAAAGAAAGACCTGTTGGAAGAACACTTCTGGTTTCCTGGGCCTCTGTTCCATAGAGCACGTTTGAACCCCTGAAGCAGAAGGAACAGTAAGAGAGGAAGCAGGCTTGAGGATATTATTTCAGTGATCCATCAAAGCCTGTGAGTGAAAACGCACACAAACTTAAGCACTATCCAAATGTGCAGGCCCCAACAAACGCACTCCCCGTGATCAGAGGAGGGAATCTTGTGCCCACAGGAAGTGCACTTCCTGAAACCTAAGAACTTGTCAAGCCTGACTTACCTTCATAGCTTCAGACAAGGATTTTATTTTTTAAAGAAAAAAAAGAGAAACAGAGGCAGGAAAAGGTTATGGTGGACAGAAGCCAGAGTAGTATTCACAAAACTTACCCTACAAAAAAACTAAGGTATGGAAGCAAAAGATAAAAATAAAGGATATTGAACATACTAGACTCTGTGTGAAACGCACAAAGTTGGAGCTCAAGAGCACCGAAACCTCGCTGCTTGTTAAAGTGGCAAACGAGATCCAAGGTACGCTGGGGGAAATACTCACAGTGGCTTCGGTAGCTGTAGTCAGGGTACGGGCCGAGGTACCTGCGGTCTCGGTTACAGAAGACACCGCCAGAGAAGTGTCGTTGGTAGTCAGGGACTGCGCAGGCACCTCGCTGAGAACTGGACCACGTGTAGCCGGTTTTGGTGTGGTGTCGGTGGAGGCCGCGGACCTTGCGTATCGGTCTTTGTCCTTGCGGTTTTTTTGGACAAAACGGTAGTCAGTCTCAGACAACATTTTATAATCAAAAGCTTTACCAAAAAGTGCTGGGCGAACTCCGCCCGACGCTTAATAGTGCGTTTATTGAAAGTAGCACAAAAGCGACAGCCAGAGACGTCGTGGTCTGGGCCTAAACAAGGTATACAGAGGGAATGGAAATCCTTATGCGGTATTTGTTTCCCACAAGAAATACAATTGTTAATTATCGGTCTGAGGCAAGAAAAGTTTCCCCAACGGGGTACTTAGCTTTAAAGAAAACTTCGGTTTCCAAATTTTCATAATTTCAGAAGCTGGCTGACCGGCACTTGCGAACTGCTTCTGCTTCGGGCACCGCGCGGCAAAAAAGACTGAAGAAAATGGCGTCGGCTGTCTCATATAACCCCTGTCGCACTGACGTCAGGAAAGAAAGCGACAACAACCGACGCCAGACCTAGACTTTGGAATTCGGCCGACCGAGGACCTGCCTGACAGCAGGAGAACCCATCTGTTATGACTGCAGCTGTATGCACGATGAACATCACCGGTCCGCTAATGATTGGCAGTGGATTTTTATATAGAGTTGCCAGCCCTGACGGACAACCTTCAACGAAGGTACGCCCATTCACACATGTCTCCACGCATAAGACGCTCTGAGAGTCTAACCGGACAGCATCTTACTGGGAGGCGACACTACCGCAGCACCACCACATACTACTTTTTGGAAACTTACCAAAAAACAGACAAAAATATGAGTACTCTGAAAAATCCATACAGCCAAAAGACATGGTACTTGCCTCGTACAACTGCAAAAGTTCACTGCAACATAGAATGACAGTCAAAAACCAAGATACAAGTCTGCAGAAGGTGAAAAAAGTCTCAATGGTAACCAGAAATACAAAATGCAAACAGTGACATATTAGCTGCAAGCTGCCACAGAGATAGGAAAGTTACAGTTGTGTACATTTACCATAAATGTAGATGTTAGAGTGTATTCACTGTTGCAGTCATTACATTTGGGTCATCTGCTTGCAGGTAGCCCTCAGTCGGCCTGATTAACAAAGTCTTGGGTCCTGCGTCTGTTGCTGTCCCATCTTCCATGACGTCAGGTCATCAGGGGTATAAAACATGCAGCAGACACCATTACATCAGTTTTTCTTGCCCCAGATGCCAGGTGCCCCCCTGATGGGAAGCAATTAAAACTATAAATACAAGGATATACCTCCAACAAAAAAGCAAACACACCAAAAAGCTTTTTGAGCACAGTAAGAAAAAAAAAAAAATGTATAGCCAAAAGAAGAAAGGGGACTGGAGGGAGGGTAACCAGGACTACAACAGTGAATACACTCGAACATCTACATTTATGGTAAGT
This sequence comes from Protopterus annectens, assembly GCF_019279795.1. Taxonomy (NCBI): domain Eukaryota; kingdom Metazoa; phylum Chordata; order Ceratodontiformes; family Protopteridae; genus Protopterus; species Protopterus annectens. The sequence goes on from NC_056731.1 coordinate 1,624,410,219, forward strand.
GGACACAACTGTACTATGCTCGTGCTTCACGACTGCAGTCATTACATTTGGGTAGAATCCCAAAACTATTGTTGGGAGGAGGAATTTAAGTAGAATTAGGACCAGCTATAAGGCCCTGCAAGACTGCAGTGGCAAAGCCAGCTCTGGATTTAGAGAAAAAGTACAGTTTTGTACCTACCATAAATGTAGATGTCCGATAGGTATGCATCTGCAGTCCTTACATATGGGTTGTCCTGCCTCAGGCAGCCCTTCGGTCGGCCGGATTCCAAAGTCTGGGTCCGGCATCGGCTGATGTCGCCCTTTCCCCGACGTCAGAGCGCTTGGGGTATAAAAGTGTCAGCAGACGCCATCTTCCTCAGTTTTTCTTGCCCCAGATGCCAGGTGCCCTCTAAGGAAGGCTAAATTTGGAGAGATGCAAAAAATTCCAAACATGCACAGTAATATAAAACAAATACACCATAATAGATAACCCCAGCTAGCTAAAATGAGGGATTAGTACCCAAGAAATACCACAGAGGGGTAGGAGGGAGGGAAAACCTGACTGCAGATGCATACCTATCGGACATCTACATTTATGGTACGTACAAAACTGTACTAGGTCCTTCAAGGATGCATCTGCAGTCCTTACATATGGGTAGAATACCATAGCCAAGCTGGGGGTGGTAGGACCCAAGACAAGGATGGTGTAGCTAAAATGCCCTGCAGGACTGCCGTAGCAAAGCCTGCTCTGCATCTGGAATATAAAGGTAAGTTGTAATGCTTGGAAAATGTATGCACGGAGCTCCATGTAGCAGCTTCTAAAATGTCCTTCGTAGCCACCCCTCTTAAGAAGGCTATGGAGGTGGCTGTAGCTCTGGTGGAATGAGGTCTAATGTTAACTGGCACAGTTTTTCCATGGAAGGAATAACAGAATCTAATGCAATTTCCTAACAGAATCGAATGCAATTTCCTATCCATTTTGAAATTGTCTGTTTGGAAATTGCTTTTCCTTGTACACCAGCGTTTCTGCAAGTCTTAGTTATGTCCAAGTAGTAACGCAACTGTCTGTGAATGTCCAGGGTATGCAAAAGTTTCTCTCCTTTGTTTTGTGGATTTGGATAGAAGGTAGGCAGGTGAATAAGCTTGGTTCAGTGAAACCCTGGATACCACCTTTGGCATGAATGAAGGATTGGTTCTCAATGAAACTCTGTCCTGATGAAAAATGAGAAATGGTTGTACTGCCATAAGGGCCTGTAGCTCAGATACTCTTCTTGCTGAGGTTATGGCCAAAAGGAAGGCAGTCTTCCAAGACAGGAACTGTAGTTTTGAAGATGCTGCTGGTTCAAAAGGAGGTAGAGTTAACTTTTCCAACATGAAGTTAAGGTCCCATGTAGGCTTGGTGGTTTCCTTGGAGGGTTGATGTTTTTAATTCCTCTTAGAAACTGCCTTAGCAGAGGATGAGAAAATACTGGTGGATCAGTGTTGTACTGTGCTGAAATTGCTGATGCATGAATTTTTATGGAAGAGTAAGAAAGGCCATTATGGAGCATTTCTGCAAAGTATTCCAGGATTTGTGCAATGCTCATCACTGTCGGATCTTGGCCCTTTGTGGAGTTCCAAGTACGAAATCTTTTCCATTTTGCTGAATATGCCTTTCTTGTGGAAGGCCGCCGAGCTTCCATGATGATATCCTTTACTCTCTTGGATAGTTTATCCTGGCGAGGAGTCAAGGTATTTTCCAGGCTGTCAGCTGCAATGTTTTCAGGCTGGGGTGCAGAGTTTTGTAGTTGTGCTGTGTCAGAAGAAGTGGCCATTGAGGTAGAGACCATGGTTTCGTGTGTGACATGCTCCTTAACAGTGGGTACCAGTGCTGTCTTGGCCAGTCCAGAGCTATCAGAATCACCTTTGGCTGTTCTGTCCTGATCTTCAGTAGGACCTTGGTCATTAATGGAAGAGGAGGGAATGCATATACTGTTAGAGTATTCCAGCTGAAAGAGAGAGCGTCCACTTTCCATGCTTGTGGGTGGAATGTCCATGTGCAGAATTTCTTCCGTTGATGGTTGCGGTGACAGGCAAAAAGATGTCCAGCCTCCCCCATGATCGTGTTATCTGAAGGAATATGTCTGGATGCAACATCCATTCGTGCGGATCCATGATATTTCTGCTTAGGCTGTCCGCCAGTACATTGTCTTTTCCTGGCACAAACTGGGATTGCAGTTCTATGTTGAGTTTTAGGGAAAGTTCCCAAAGATTCATTGCTAGCCTGCAGAGAGGGTAAGAATGGGTACCTCCCTTGCTTGTTTATGTACCACATAACTGTGGTATTGTCTGTCCTTATTAGCAGATGGCCTTGATGCAGAAAGGGTTTTAAGGCCTCGTTTGAGTGCATCACTGCCAGCATTTCCTTTTGGTTTATGTGCAGGTGCAATTCTTTTTGTGACCATAGTCCTTGAATGCATCTGCCCTCCATATGTGCTCCCCCATTCATGGTCTGAGGCATCTGTTGTAATGGTTTGGTTGATAATTGGTTTGCTGAAGGGCAGACCCATGTTTGACTGGCTTGCATGAGCCCACCACAGAAATTCCTTTTGAAGGCATGGAATGAGTGGGATCAAAACTTCTAGGCTGTGACTGTGCTGAGACCATAGACTCCTTAGGTACCACTGTAGTTCTCATATGTAGCCTTGCTTGTGGGATCAGAAGAATGCAAGATGCCATGAAACCCAGGGCCTGCAGGATTTTCCTTGCAGAGAGCTGGGTTTGTTTTGCCAGATTCCTGAAGTAATTCGGTAGTTGTTCTTGTTTTTCTTCTGTGAGGAAAGCCATTTGGGTGGTTGTATCTAGTATTGCACCCAGAAACTAGATTCTTTGGGATGGAACAAGTCTTGATTTGTGAATGTTGACTGTGTATCCCAAGGCCTGGAGTAGGCGGATGGCATAATTCAAGTGTTTTACCAAAGTTTGTTGGCTGTCCGCTTGTATTAGGCAGTCGTCCAGGTATGGGTATATTTGAATCCCCTGAAGTCTGCAGTGTGTAATTACTGATGCCAGGCATTTTGTGAATACTCTGGGTGCAGTAGATAAGCCAAAGGGCAATGCTGAGAATTGATAATGCTCTGAACCTGCAAGAAATCTGAGGTGTCTTCTGCAACTTTGTCTGATAGGGACATGCAAGTAATGCCTCCTTGAGGTCTAGAGATACCAGCCAGGACCCCTTGCCCAGCATGGGAATGAGTTGCTGTAAGGTCAGCATTTTGAATTTTGGCACAATGAGATAAGTATTCAGAGCGGACAAGTCCAGAATAGGTCTCCATTGTTTTTTTTTCTTGGAACAAGGAATAGCCTGGAATAAAACCCTTGGCCTTGTTCTGAGAGAGGAACCTTTTCTATAGCTTTCATTTGCAGTAGGTTTGAAATTTGTTTGAAAGCCTCTGCCCTTTGATTCGGAGGCAGGTTTGGCATGCCTTTTCTTTTTGGTAATGTGTGAAAATGGAATCTGTATCCTTTGTCTATTTGCAATGTCCATTTGTCCCTTGTAATACTGTGCCAGTTCTTTGAGAATAAAGATAGCTTTCCGCCCAAAGGTGCTTCCAATTGAGCCCTGGTTGGTGGGGTCAAGGTAAAGTCATTGAGTTTGTCCTTGTGCAGCTGTTGTAGGTCCTGCACTACCTCTCTGATTAGGAGGCTGCCATTGATGTCCTCTATAGGAGCCTCTAGCTTGCCCTCTACCTCTGGCACGCCTGTTCTTGCCTCTTTGAAATCTGTCTGTGTCGGGAAAGGACCAATTCTTAGAAGGCCAATTTCTGCTGAATCTTGGTGGTTGGACCTGGAGAAAATCTTTGACTGTTTGTACAGATTTAGCCTTTTCCTCAAATTTCTTTAAGACCTCCTGAGCCAAGGAACCAAATAACTTTTGCTTTTCCAGTGGCGCATCCAGAAGCTTTGCTTTAACATGATCTGGCAGAGTTTGTTCCTTCAGCCAAGCATGCCTACATACGACTGCACCTGTCATTGCTGACCTACATGAAGCTTCCAATGCATCATAACCACACTGCAAGAAATGGTTGCTAACCTGCTGGGAGTTACGAACCAGATCCTGAAGTGCCTTGCGATCTAGGGGTTCAGGTGAAGACAGTTTTTTATGCAATTCATCTAACAAATACTCTTGGTACTGTATCATATGGAATTGACAATTTAATGCATAGAAAGAGTGGAAGTATACACTTTTTTACCCCATCTCTCTAAAGCCCTGGACTCCCTTTCAGAAGGGAGTGGATTTTTTGTAGTGGTGGTAGCAACCCCTTTAGGGCCCTGGGAAACTGTTTCTGGGTCAGCAGAGTGGCCCTTGTAAAGAAAATGATGCGATTCCGGGACCCTGTAGTACCTATCGGGCTTGACAGGAGCTGGAGGAAGGGAGTGAGGGGAGATGCTAGACTCAAGTACACAATCAATGACATTCAAAACAGGAGGAATAGCCAAAGGTCTATGCTGAGGTAAATGCAAGAAAGTCCTTAATCTCTTCCTGGAATCAGAGTATTCCTGGCCCTGCCATTTATGGAGTGAAGGGTCTCCCCAAAGGACAACTCCTCAGGAGGGGAGGCCGAGGGAATAGATTCCTCTGCATCAGAGACCTCGTAGGCCGGAAAGGCCTCCTCCTGGTGGTCTGATAGTGCAGAGTCATCAGAGGCCTCATCAGAAGACTGGGGGGTCTCTGTGAGCTCAACCCTTGGCCTTTTTTCTATAGCAGGATGAGAGTCCCTGTCTGGATGTGGCTGAGAGCCCCTGATTAAGGAAATAAGGTACTCCTCTAAAGTTAAGATCTGTGAACCGGTAGAGGATCCCTGAGGAATAGCCTTGGGAGGCAGGGATTGACTGTTTAGCAGCTTTAGCCCATGTGAATGCCTTTATGGACATGGATGCAGGAGGCCTGGCTGCTCCACGTGCTGGCGTTGTTTTATCTAGGGAAATGGTGTTGGACGTTTCCGGAGCACCGGTTTCAGAAGGGAATTCTATTACCGACTCAAGAGGAGGCCTCCGGGGTCGAGGTTGTCGGTTGAGCGGTTTCGACTGTCTAAGTACCAAGGACTCAGTTTCAGCCAAAACAGAGACACTCGCGGTAGGCCTAGGCGTGGTTTTGGCCGAAACCACGGTCTGCGTGCGTCAGTCCTTGTCCTTCTGTTTTTTGGGTAAATGAGAAGCCGGAGTCGCCAACGGCATCTTGTAACAAAAACTAGCCCCAAAAATTCTCTGCAAACTCTGCCCAACGCCTAAGAGTGCGTCGACTGAAGGAAGCACAGGCTGTACAGGCAGAGACGTAGTGTTCTGGGCCTAAGCAGGGGAGGCAGTAAGAATGGAAATCCTTATGAGGTATTTGTTTCCCACAAGTTAAGCAATTATTAACTTTAAGCGTTTGATCTGACATCGGCTGAGGCAAGAAAGAGTCCCCAACGGGGTACTTGGCTTTTGAAGTCTTCGGTAGCTGAAGATACAGGAGCTGGCCGACCGGCACTTGCGAACTGCTTCTGCTTCGGGCACCACGCGGCAAGAAAGACTGAGGAAGATGGCGTCGGCTGACGCTTTTATACCCCAGGCGCTCTGACGTCGGGGAAAGGGCGACATCAGCTGACGCTGGACCCAGACTTTGGAATCCGGCCGGCCGAAGGGCTGCCTGAGGCAGGACAACCCATATGCAAGGACTGCAGATGCATCCTTGAAGGACATCTGCAGTGGCAAAGCCTGCTCTGGATTTAGAGTAGAGGCAAGTGGTAGTGCTTTGTGAAAGTGTGCACTGAACTCCAAGTTGCAGCCTCTAAAATGTCTTTGGTTGGTACTCCTCTGAGAAAGGCTGCTGATGTGGCTGCTGCTCTGGTAGAATGAGGCCTAATGCCCTTAGGCACTGATTTGCCATGCTGAGTGTAGAAGCGAATGTAATGGCCTATCCATTTTGAAATGGTCTGTTTTGAGATGGCCTTTCCTTGTGATCCTGCAGCATATGCCACTAAAAGTTGCTCAGTATTTCTGAAAGCTTTAGTTCTGTCCAAGTAGAAGCATAGCTGTCTGTGTATGTCCAAAGAATGCAGAAGTCTCACCCTTGTTCTGTGGGTTTGGGTAAAAGGCAGGAAAGTGAATGGTTTGGTTAAGGGCCACACTGGACACCACCTTGGGCATAAATGTAGGGTTCGTCCTCAGAGAAATCCTGTCTGGATGAAAAATGACAAAAAGTTCCACCGCTATGAGTGCCTGTAACTCACTCGTCTTGCAGAGGTTATTGCTAGGAGCAGAGCTGTTTTCCAGGATAAGAATTTAATATCCGCTGTTGAGGCTGGCATAAAAGGAGGCAGTGCGAGTTTTTCCAAGAGAATTTAGGTCCCATGCAGGTATTGGTGCTCTCCTTGGGGTCTTGTGTTTTTGGCCCCTCAGAGGTACTGTCTTAAAGGATGAGAAAAAATAGGTGGTTCCGTATTGTAATGGGCTGAAATGGCAGAGGCATGAATCTTAATTGATGAAAAGGATAAGGCTTTGTCAAACATCTCCATTAAATATCGCACCAAATATTCCTCAGATTTTACAAACGTGTCAATTCCTTGTTCCTGGTTCCAGGCACAGAATCTCTTCCATTTTTCTGCATAAGATTTTCTGGTACTGGGCCTCCTGGCCACCAAGATAACATCTATTACAGCTTTGGAGAGTAGAGTGTTCTGAATGGCTACATTATCCGCCATGCTGTCAGATTTAAGGTACTGATTTGGCTGTGCAGGATCTGATTGTTTTGTTGGGTCAGTAATTGGGAAGTTTGAGGCAATGTCCAGGCTGGACCTTGAGACAAGTTCTTTAGGACTGGGTACCAGTGCTGGCGTGGCCAGTCTGGGGCAATCCGTATAATTTTTGGCTTCTCGTCTGACCTTTGGGAGTACCTTGGGGAGAAGAGGCAGTGGAGGAAAGGCATATACCATTAGGTTTTTCCAGCTGAAGGATAGGTCATCCACTTTCCATGCTTGCTTGTGGTAAATCCTTGTGCAGAATTTCTTTAGTTGGCAGTTGTGAGGGGAGGCAAACAGATCTATGTCTGGGCATCCCCATTTCCTTATGCTGAAGACTTGTGGATCCAGTTTCCACTCGTGGGGATCCATGAGGTTTCTGCTTAGTTCGTCTGCCAGAGTATTTATTTTTCCTGGCAGGAATTGTGCTTGCAGGTGAACCTGATAAGTCAATGCTGTGTCCCACAAAGTCATGGCTTGTCTGCAGAGGGGATAGGAATGTGTGCCTCCCTGCTTGTTTATGTACCACATGACTAGTATTGTCAATATCAGTAGTTGTCCTGGATGGAAAAGATCCTTGAAGGCTGTCAGGGCATTCTGAACAGCTAGCATCTTTTTGATCGATATGAAGATTCATCTGGCTTGCGGGCCATGTGCCCTGAATACATTTTCCTGCCATGTGGGCCCCCCAGGCATAATCTGATGCACCCATTGTTAGTGTCTGCCTGGCTGTGGTTAAAGTGAAAGGCTGTCCCTTGTTGTGGTGACAGGCCTGTGCCCACCATCGAAACTCCTGCTGCAGGCCGGGAATGAGGGTAATTAATGTTTCCAGACTGTGGCAATGTTGAGTCCAAACACTTTTTAGATATCATTGTAGTTTCCTCATATGCAGTCTGGCATACGGAATTAGCAGAATGCAGGATGCCATGAAGCCCAAAGCCTGCAGAATTTTTCTTGCAGATAACTGGGCCTTTGTTGCCAACATTTTGAAGTAAGAAGTCAGTTGTCAGTCTGGCGTGAGATAAGCCATCTGGGCACAGTTGTATTTAAGCTTGCACCCAGGAATATTATCTCGAGTGGGTACTAGTTTTGATTTCTTTTCGTTTACTGTGTACCCTAGGCAAATTAGTAATTTTTACAAGCGCCAGATACTGTAGTAAAATGTCTGTTCTCTGCTTGAATAAGGCAGCAGTCCAAGTAAGGATATATCTGAATTCCTCTGTCTGCCAAATGCAATTACTGGTGCCAGGCATTTGGTGAAGACCCTGGGCGCAGTAGATAAGCCAAAGGGCAGTGCAGAAAATTGGCAATGCATTGAGCCAGCTATAAATCTGACGTAACTTCTGCAAGATTGATTGGGATATGCAGGTATGACTCTTGCGTCCAAAGTAACGAGCCAAGCCTTCTTGTCCAGCATGGGCAGTAGCTGCTGCAGAGTCAACATTCAGAATTTTGGAACGTCCAGAAATGTGTTTAGAATAGGTCCAGTATTGGTCTCCAGGCTTTGACCTTTCTGGGCACCAGGAAAACCGTGTCCCTGCTCTTGTTGTGGCACTTGCTGAATGGCCCTCATGTCCATGAGGGATGAAACTTGTTTTTGTGCCTCTGCCCATTGACTGTGGCAGGTTTGGCATACCTTTTGCCCTTGGCAGGGTGTGAAAGTGGAACCTGTAAGCCATGAGACACTATGCTCAAAACCCATTTGTCCTGGGTAATCATGAGCCAATTTGGTGAAAAAAGTGCTAGTTTCCCCCCTAAGGGGGCTGCCAAAAGATAAGTGCTTGGTTCTGGCAGAGGAAAGTCATTGGGACGGTTTCCTGTATGGTTGTGATTTGTCTTTTGGAGGTAGAAGCCCCCCATTGTTTAGGCCTGTATGAGCCTTGGGGCTGTGATCTGCCTCTGGGGAGTCTATCTGCCTCTTTGTGGCCTGACACTGGAAAGGACCAATTCTTTGTAGGCCATTTTCCTGCTAAATCTGGGTGGCTGTACCTGTAGGAAATCCTTAACTGTCTGCATGGATTTCGCTTTATCCTCCATTTTCTTCAACACCTCTTCCGCCTCAACACCAAACAAAGTATCATGCTGTAATGGAGCATCCAGTAATTTTGCTTTAACATGATCAGGCAAGATTCTGTTCCTTTAACCAAGTATGCCTTCTAATGACAGAACCCGTAACAGTGGCCCTGCAAGAGGCCTACAGTGAATCAAAACCACATTGCAAAGTATGCTTTTCCACTTGTTCAGCTGCATGCAATAAATCCTGCATTTCCTCGTTATCAGAACATTCAGAATTTGTCAACATTTTCTGTTTAATCAATGACATTAGGTATTGCTGATATTTAAGCATATGAAACTGACAATTTAAAGCCCTTACAGACAAGGTAGCAGAAGTGTAAACCTTTCCCCCCCATCTGTCCAGTGCCCTAGAATCCCTATCAGAGGGGACAGGGTTTTTTGCAGTGGAAGCCTTGACCGCTTTGGGAGCCTGAGATATAGTTTCTGGGTCAGCAGCAGGGTTTTTATATAGAAATTTATGAGAATCTGGAACCCTGTAGTATCTGTCTGGCTTAGCAGGTGCAAGGGGTAAAGAGTCAGGAGACAGGCCGGACTCTGAAAATACATCTACAATGTCTAGAACAGGTGGAATAGCAAGAGGTCTGTGCTGAGGAATTAAAAGAAAATCTGAGCCTTTTCTTAGATTCTGAATAATCTTGGCTCTTCCAGTGAAAATGCTCCCTCATGGTATGCAGGGTTTCCCCAAAAGAATAATCCTCAGGAGGAGAGGCTGAAGGAATAGATTCTTCAGCATCAGAATACTCATAGGGAGGAAAAGAGTATCCCTGTTCAGTAGAGGAGTCGGAGGAAACTGAGACCTGATCAGAAGGGTCATATTCTGTCTCTTGCCTAGGCCTCTTATCAGGAGGGGGATGGTTACCCCTGATCAAAGTAATTAGGTCTTCGGCCATTTTAAGCATCTGTTTCTTAGGCATGGAAGTCTGTCCAGGAGAATGCTGTACTTGTTTCATTGTCTTTAGAGCTGTTTTAGTCTTTGAAGCGGAGGTAGGCTTGACAATTGTGTAGGTCTGAAAACACCCTCAGAAGCAGAAGCCTTCTCAGTGGCTCCGGACCCATCTGAGGTAATAGTTTCAGAGGGTCCAATGCCTTGAGTATCCAGAGGCCTAGTCTGCTCCATGTGGGAGTCTGAAACGGCCTGTGGCTCTGAGGTAGCAGGCGTCAGGGGCTGCGAAAGCGCCTCACTGAGAACCAGCAAATGGCCTAGAGGTGGCCTCGTCAAGTTTTGGACCTCTGATGCCTGTCCTTTTCCTTGCGCTTTTTATAAACTCCGGTCTGTTGTTCCAATGGCATTATATAATTAAACCTACAGCCAAAGTAATGAAAGGCAAAATCGTACAGACGCTTAGTGCGTTGGTTAAATCTAGCACAAAACAGAAAGCTAGCAACGTCGTGATCAGGGCCTAGGCAAGGAATACAGCAAGAATGAAAATCCTTATGAGGTATTTGCTTCCCACAAGAAATACAATTATCTTTTTCTGACATCTGTCTGGAGCAAGAAAAAAAAAAAAGTTTCCCCAATGGGGTACTTAGCTTTAAAGACTACTTCGGATCTGAAATTCGATTTTGAAGTCAGCCGACCGGCACTTGTAAACTGCTTTTGCTTCGGGCACTGCGCGGCAAGAAAGTGAAGAAAACTGTGTCGGCTGCATCTTTTATATCCCAGGCGCACTGACGTCAGGGAAGAGGCGACAGCAACAGACGCCGGACCAAGACTTTGGAATTCAGGCCGTCTGCAGGACAACCCAAGAGTAATGACTGCAACAGTGAAACACGAACATCCACCCAAGTTGGACGAGGAAATTAAAACATGGAAGCAGGGGAAAGGCCCCTAGCTGGATTGGCAGGGGACACAAAAAGCCCCAACTCAATTTGAGCCTTAAGAACCTAATCATCTTGTTCATATTGGTGAAAAGTAAGCTCCTGGAAGACGCAGCTGGGGACGCATGCCTGGACCCAGAGGACCTCCTATGCTTCTCAGAAGATCAGCTTCTGTGCCTGGGAGCTGAAAAGGGCTGCCCCATGCCAGAACCCAAGGAAGAGACCTCACTTACGATGGTGGGATCTGGCACAGATCCCAGATCCACCTGCCTTGGGTCAGAGGACAACTGAGGATCAGTGTGTTTGGATCCAGAATGCCTCTGATCCAAGGAGGTTGGATCCATGGTACGTCTGTCCATTGTTGGATCTGAAGGTCTCGATCCAGAAGCCTTGGATCCAGGAGCAGACTTTCTGGACCTCCAATTCAAAGGCCTCGAAGCAGAGGCCTTGGATCTGGGGGTAGACTCAGAGGACCTAGGATTTGAGGTAGACTGATCTGACAGAGCAGAGACTACAGTCGGACCAGAGGAGCTAGGAACAGACCACCTAGGTTTCTTCAAGGAAGAGGACCCAGAGACAGAAGTAACCTTGTGATCAGAGGGCCCGGCTTGGCCAGAAACTGAGCCAGCAGACCCCCTGAATCAAACTCTTCAATAACTTAATTTTGCCACTCGACCAAAACCCTGGGGTTGAATGCAGTACAAAATGTTACATTCATCCTCCAGGTGGCTGGCACCAAACAGAGGCACTCCATGCGAGTCAAACATGGACATCTTCAGAACACACAAGGAGCACCTCTCAAACAGTTGGCTTGTCAGACAAATGAAAAATAAACCAAGAGCCAAATCCAAACACCCCAAAATCTAATACCAGCAGAAATCCAACAACCATCAAAAACAATCAAAAGGTTAACTATACCACTAGAATAGGAAAAACCTAGACAAGCTTTTGCTAAAAAAGAAAAAAGGTGCCAAAACGGCTTAACAAGCAAAGTACTTTAAAGAGTACAAGCGCGCACTTGCCATGAACGCAGAAGTGCGCGCACTTGCCATGAACGCAGAAGTGCGCGCACTTGCCATGAACGCAGAAGTGCGCGCACTTGCCATGAACGCAGAAGTGCGCGCACTTGCCATGAACGCAGAAGTGCGCGCACTTGCCATGAACGCAGAAGTGCGCGCACTTGCCATGAACGCAGAAGTGCGCGCACTTGCCATGAACGCAGAAGTGCGCACTTGCCATAAACGCAGAAGTCGCGCGCACTTGCCATGAACGCAGAAGTCGCGCGCGCACTTGCCATGAACGCAGAAGTCGCGCGCGCGCCATGAAGCAGAAGTGCGGCGCACTTGCCATGAACGCAGAAGTGCGCGCACTTGCCATGAACGCAGAAGTCGCGGACTTGCCATGAACGCAGAAGTGCGCGCACTTGCCATGAACGCAGAAGTGCGCGCACTTGCCATGAACGCAGAAGTGCGCGCACTTGCCATGAACGCAGAAGTGCGCGCACTTGCCATGAACGCAGAAGTGCGCGCACTTGCCATGAACGCAGAAGTGCGCGCACTTACCATGAACGCAGAAGTGCGCGCACTTGCCATGAACGCAGAAGTGCACACTTGCCATAAATGCAGAAGTGCACACTTGCCATAAATGCAGAAGTGCACACTTGCCATAAATGCAGATGTTAGAGTGTATTCACTGTTGCAGTCATTACATTTGGGTTATCTGCTTGCAGTAGCCCTCAGCCAGCCCGATTAACAAAGTCTTGGGTCCTGCGTCAGTTGAAGTCCCTTCTTCCAGGATGTCAGGTCGTCAGGGGTATAAAACATGCAGCAGACTCCATTACATCAGTTTTTCTTGCCACAGATGTCAGGTGCCCCCTAATGGGAAGCAATTAAATCTATAATACAAATAAAGCAAATACACCAAAAAGCTTTTTGAGCATAGGAAGAGAGAGTAGCTGTACAGCCAAAAAAAAGAAAGAGGGCTGGTGGGAGGGTAACCAGGACTGCAACAGTGAATACACTAACACGTTTTCTTCGTGTTTCTCTGTTGCAGTCATTACATTTGGGTAGATTCTCAAAGCTAAGGTTGGGAGGAGGAATTTAAATAGAATTAGGAACAGCTATAAGGCCCTGCAAACACTGCAGTGGCAAATCCAGCTCTGGACTTGGATAGAATTGGCAAATGATGCTTGGTGAAAGTATGTACAGAACTCCAGGTAGGAGCTTCTAGGATGTCCCTGGTAGGGTTGCCCCTGAGAAAGGCTGTAGAGGTAGAAGCAGACCTGGTTGAATGGGGTCTGATGCCCTGTGGGATAGGTTTTCCATGGTGCTTACAACAGAAATTAATGCAGTGGTCTATCCACTTTGAAATGGTTTTGAAATAGCTTTCCCCTCTGTCCCAGCAGCAAATACTACCAGCAGTTCAGATTTACTTTGAGGTTTAGTCCAGTCCAAGTAGAATCTAAGCTGTCTGTGCCTATCTAAAGAGTGCAGTATCTGTTCCCCTTTGTAAGGTAGGCAAATGAATGGACTGATTAAGAGCCACACTGGATACCACCTTGGGCATGAAGGAGAGATGGGGATACCCTGTCCACATGAAAGATTATGAAAGGTTCCCAAAGCCATAAGGGCCTGTAATTCAGATACTCTTCTTGCAGAAGCGACTGCTAAAAGGAAAGCAGTTTTCCAGGAAAGAAATTTTAAATCTGCAGCAGCTGGCTCGAAAGGAAGAGTTTCGCCAAGACAAAGGTAAGGTCCCAGGCTGGAGTTGGGAGCTCTCCTGGGTGGCCTTAAATTTTTGGTCCCTCTGAGGAACTGCTTGAGCAGTGGGTGAGAGAAGAGGGGAGGCTCTGTGCTATAATGAGCTGAAATGGCTGAGGAATGAATTTTGGAGGAAAAGGACAAGCCCTTATGAAGCATCTCATTCAAATATTGTAGAATCTGAGGTAAATTGGGCACTGCTGCGCTTATCCCTTGAGATTGGTTCTAGGTACAAAAACTTTTCCATTTAGCAGCATAAGATTTTCTAGCGCTAGGCCTCCTAGCCTCTGAAATGATATCCATCACTGATTTACTGAGGGGTGGTAAAGGAGAGATTAGATAATTAGCCAGGCTGCTAGGTTCAGGGTTTGCAGCTGAGGGTGCAAAATCTGGTTCTCCTGCTGAGACAACAGGGAAGGAGTCTGAGGCAGGTGCCATGGGGCCAAGACTGACACTGCGCAGGAGGGGGTACCAATGTTGGCGTGGCCAGTCTGATGCAATTAAAATAGTCTTTGGCTTGTCCTGTTTGATCTTTAGTAGCACTTCGGAGAGCAGAGGAGGAAAGTCATAAACTGATTGGATTTTCTATCCTTCAGCTGGAAAAACATCTTTCTAAGCTAGTTTGTGGGGAGTCCTTGAGCAAAATTTGGCCAACAGAGGATTCTGGGAAGAGGCAAATAGGTCTCTTTCTGGGCTCCTCCCATCTGCTTGTCAAGTTGAAAATCCTTGGTTCTAGTTTCCACTCGTGTGGGTCCATTTGCCAGTGTACTTGTTTTTTTTGGCAGGAATTGAGCTTGTAGATTCACTTGGTAGCTCAAGGCTGTGTTCCACAATGCCACTGCTAGTCTGCAGAGGAGGGTAAGAATGTGTACCCCCCTTGCTTGTTTATGTACCACATGAACATGGTGTTGTCCTTCTACCATTGTCCTGGAAGAATGTGGTCCTTGAAGGCTGTCGGAGCATTCTGTACAGCCAACATTTCCTTTTGATTTATGTGTAGGTGCATTTGACTTGGGTTCCATTTGCCCTGAATGCACTTCCCTGCCAGGTGGGCCCCCGATGCATAGTCTGATGCATCTGTTAAGGTTTGGGCGGCAGGGGGTAGTGTGAATGGTAGTCCCCTGTTTTGGTGGCAGGCCTCTGCCCACCAAAAGAACTCTAGGCGTAGGGGCAAGGTACGATAGGAATCATTGCTTCTAGATCCTGTGAATGTTGACACCATAGGCTTTTGAAATATCATTTCAGTTTCCTCATATGCAGCCTTGCATATGGAATTAGAAGAATGCAGAACGTCATGAACCCCAAGGCTTGCAATATTTGCCTTGCAGATAAAGTACAGTTTTGTACCTACCATAAATGTAGATGTTAGAGTGTATACACCTGCTGCAGTCATTACACTTGGGTTATCCTGCCGTCAGGCGGTCCCCGCAGTTGGCCAGAGTTCCAAAGTCTTGGTCTGGCGTCGGTTGCTGTCACTTCTTCCCTGATGTCAGTGCGCCAGGGGTATACAAAAATCAGCCGATGCCATTTTTTTCAGTTTTTCTTGCCCCAGATGTCAAGTGCCCCCCAAAAAGTAGGCAATGTAAATTGCTAATAAAACATACATAAGAAAAGCAATCAAAAACTTTCAGTTACCAGCAAATACTCCTCATGGGTAGTAAAGGATTAGAAGGCTTAGGTAAGTACCAGCAAGCAAGAGGGGAAGGAGGGAGGGTAACCTAGACTGCAGCAGTGTATACACGTGAACATATACATTTATTTTAGGTACAAAACTGTACTATGTTCATGTTACACTGCTGCAGTCATTACACTTGGGTAGAATCCCAAAGCTGAGGTAGGGTGGCTGGTTCTATAAGGCATTAGGGG
Organism: Protopterus annectens; assembly: GCF_019279795.1. NCBI lineage: Eukaryota > Metazoa > Chordata > Ceratodontiformes > Protopteridae > Protopterus > Protopterus annectens. The sequence goes on from NC_056731.1 coordinate 1,624,425,475, forward strand.
TGGCTATAAGGCCCTGCAGTACTGCTGTGGCAAAGCCAGCTCTGGATTTAGAGTAAAGAGGCAGATGGTAATGCTTGGTGAAGGTATGTACAGAACTCCAAGTTGCTGCTTCCAAAATGTCCTTGGTAGGTACTCTGAGGTAGGCAGCTGAAGTGGCTGTAGCCCTGGTGGAATGACACCTAATGCTGTTAGGCAAAGTTTTCCCATGGTGTGTATAGCAGAAACGTATACAGTGCCCTATCCATTGTGAAATGGTCTGTTTTGAAATAGCTTTTCCTTGTGCTCCTGCAGCATATGCTACAAACAATTGCTCAGTTTTCCTGAAAGCTTTTGTTTTGTACAAGTAGAAGCGCAACTGCCTGAGTATGTCCAAGGAATGCAGTAGTCTCTCCCTTTATTTTGTGGATTTGGATAAAAAGTTGGCAAGTTAATAGTTTGGTTTAGAGCCACACTTGATACCACCTTTGGCATAAAAAGTAGGGTTTGTTCGCAAAAACACCCTGTCTTGGTGGAAAATTATTAAAGGTTCCACTGCCATTATTGCTTGTAATTCTGAAACTCTTCGTGCGGAGGTCATTGCCAGGAGCAGAGCAGTTTTCCAAGAGACATATTTTAAGTCTGCTGAGTTAGCTGGCTCAAAAGGAGCCAAAGTTAATTTTTCCAAGATGAAGTTGGTCCCAAGTTGGAGATGGTGCTCTACGGGGCAGTCTTATGTTTTTAGCCCCTCTGAGGTACTGTTTTAGCAAAGGATTAGAAAAAATTGGTGGGTCTGTGTTGTAATGAGCAGAGATGGCAGAGGCGTGGATTTTAATGGATGAAAAGGAGAGGCCTTTGTCCAGCATCGCAGTGAAGTATTGTAGTATCTGAGAAATATTCGGGACAAGAGGGTCAAGGCTGCGAGCCTGGTTCCAGGCACAGAATCTCTTCCATTTATCCGAATAGGCTTTCCTGGTGCTAGGTCTTCTGGCCTCCAGAATGACATCCATAACAGCTTTGGAGATGGGCATTGCTTGCTTGACTAAGGAATCTGCCAAGCAGCCAGGTTTAAAGTCTTGAGCTGGCTGTTAAGTATCTGTTTTGCTGAGTCAGAAGATGTGGGATTTGAGGCAAAATCCATCGTGGACCTTGTGCTAAGTTCTTTAAGATTGGGTACCAGTGCTAGCGTGGCCAGTCTGGGGCAATCAGGATCATCTTTGGCTTTTCTTGTCTGGCTTTGAGTACCTTTGAAAGGAGAGGTAGTGGTGGGAAAGCATATACTTGTAGGTTTTTCCAGCTGAATGAGAGGGCATCCACTTTCCATGCTTGTGGATGGGAAGTCCTTTTGCAGAATTTCTGTAGCTGGCAATTCATTGGGGATGCAAACAGATCTATGTCCGGGCTCCACCATTTTTGTGTTATTCTGAATATTTGTGGATTTATTTTCCACTCGTGCGGATCCATGATGTTTCTGCTTAAGTAGACTACCAGTGTGTTTTTCTCTACCGGCAGGAATTGTGCTCGCAGATGATAGGTTAGAGCGGTGTTCCACAAGGTCATGGTTTGTCTGCAGAGGGGATCTGAATGAGTGCCCCCTTGCTTGCTTATGTACCACAACTGTGGTGTTGTCCGTCTTTAGTAGAAGTTGTCCTGGATGCAGAAGGTCCTTGAAAGCTATAAGGGCATTTAGTACAGCTAGCATCTTTTTGATTGATGTGAAGATGCCTTTGTTCTGCGGGCCACTTGCCCTGAATACATTTTCCTGCCATGTGTGCTCCCCAGGCGTAATCCGAAGCATCTGTTGTCAGTGTTTGCCTGGCTGTGGGTTGAGTGAAAGTCTGTCCCTTGTTGAGGTGACAGGCTTGAGCCCACCATCGAAACTCCTGTTGAAGACAAATAATAAGTGGTATCACCGTCTCCAAACTGTGACAGTGCTGAGACCACACACTTCAGGTACCATTGTAGTTTCCTCATATGCAGTCTGGCATACGGAATTAGTAGTATGCAAGATGCCATGTAACCCAAGGCTTGCAGAATTTTTCTTGCAGGAAGATGGATCTTTGCTGCCATCAATTGGAAATACTGAGTCAGTTGTCGTTGCACGTCTGGCGTGAGAGAAGCCATCTGGGCCGTTGTATTTAAGCTGGCACCCAGGAATTATCTCTTGAGGGCACTAGTTTTGACTTCTTTTCGTTTACTGTGTACCCTAGGCAAATTAGCAATCTTTTTACAAATGCCAGATGCTTTAGAAGAATGTCTTTGCTCTCTGCTTGAATAAGGCAGTCGTCCAAGTATGGGTAAATATGAATTCCTTTTTGTCTGCAAAATGCAATTACTGGTGCCAGGCATTTTGTAAAGACCCTGGGCGCAGTAGATAAGCCGAAGAGCAGTGCAGAGAATTGGTAATGCATTGAACCCGCCAAGAATCTGAGGCATCTTCTGCAATTTTGTCTGATAGGGACATGCAGGTATGCCTCGAGGTCCAAAGTTACGAGCCAAGCTTTCTTGCCCAGCATGGGAAGAAGCTGCTGTAGTGTCAACATTTTGAATTTTGGAACATCCAGGTAAGTATCGAGAAGAAAGATACAGAATGGGCCTCAAGGCTTTGTCCTTTCTGGGAACCAGAGTCTTGAGTAAAATCCTTGTCCTTGCTCCCGTGTTGGTACCTTTTGAATAGCTCTCATGTTCATGAGTGCTGTAATTTGTCTTTGAGCCTCTGCCCATTGATTTGGTGGCAGATTTGGCATTCCTTTTAACCTTGGCAGAGTCTGAAAGTGGAACCTGTAGATACAATATTGAGAACCCATTTGTCTTTGGTGATCATATGCCAATTGTGACAGAAAAGTGCCAGTTTTCCCCCCAAGGGGGCTGCCAAGTGTTTGGCAGCTGTAGTGGGAAGTCATTGGGACTGTTTTTTTATAAGGTTGAGGCCTGTCTTCCCCTTCTTTCCGAGTTGAAACACCCCATTGTTGAGGCCTGTAAGAACCTTGTGGGTTGACCTCTGCCTCTTGGACGTCTGTACCTACCCCTTTGAGGTCGGTCTGAGACTGGAAAGGACCAGTTCTTTGTTGGCCAATTTCTGCTAAATCGAGGAGGCTGATCCTGTAAGAAATCCTTCATTTGCATAGATTTTGCTTTATCCTCCATTTTCTTTAATACTGCTTCTGCCTATCCTGCTGCAAAGGTGCATCCAATAATTTTGCTTTAACATGATCTGGTAAAGTCTGCTCTTAACCAAGCATGTCTTCTGACGACAGACCCTGTAACTGCTGCTCTACAGGAGGCCTCTAATGAATCAAAACCACATTGCAAAGTATGTTTCCCCACTTGTTCAGCTGCATGCAATAAATCCTGCATTTCCTTATAGTTAGGAAAATCTGAATTTGGAAGCATTTTTTTTGTTTCAACTGAGACATCAAATATTGCTGATATTTAAGCATGTGAAACTGGCAATTTAAGGCCCTCATTGCTAAAGTTGCAGATGTATATACTTTCTTCCCCCATCTGTCTAATGCTCTGGAGTCTGTCAGAGGGGACTGGATTTTTTGCTGTAGAGGCCTTTACCCCTTTGGGACCCTGGGAAATAGTTTCAGGGTCAGCAACAGGGCTTTTATAAAGAAATTTGCGAGAGTCAGGGACTCTGCAGTATCTGTCTGGCTTAACTGGAGCAGGGGGTAAAGAATCAGGATTTAAAACTTGATTCAGAATACACATCATCCATGATATCCAACACTTGCGGAATAGCAAGGGGTCTGTGCTGAGGTAATAAAAAAATGAGCCTTTTCTTGGATTCTGAGTAATCCTGGCCCTCCCAATGGAAATGCTCCCTCATGGTATGCAAGGTTTCCCCAAAGGAGTAGTCCTCTGGTGGAGAGGCTGAAGGAATTGATTCCTCAGCATCAAAATCCTCATAAGGGGGTAAAGAGTATCCTTGGTCTGAGGATGAATCTGAAGAGATGGACACCTAGTCGGATGAGTCTGTCTGCATCCTGTCTAGGCCTTTTATCAGGAAGAGGGTGGGACCCCCTGATCAGAGCAATTAAGTCTTCGGCCATTTTGAGCATCTGTTTCTTAGGCATGGAGGCCTGTCCTGGTGAATGTAGAAGTTGTTTGTTTTTAACGGGGTTTTAGATTTAGCAGAAGATTTAATGGTTAACTGAGTAGGTCTGAAAACACCCTCTGAAGCTGCAGGTTGTTCAGCTACTCCGGATCCCTCTGAAAGGTTAATCTCGGTAGGCCGTAAATCTGGTGTATCCGAAGGCCCAGCCATCTCCACGTGGGAGTCAGAGGCGGCCTGTGGTTCCAAAGAAGTGGTCAGGGGCTGCAAAGGCACCTCGCTGAAAACCGAAGAACCAGCGACTGGCCTAGAAGAGGCTTTGTCAGTTTTGGACCTCGGATGCCTGTCCTTGTCTTTGCGCTTTGTGTATCCCAGTCATCGGAAGTTCCGACGGCATTGTGTAATTGAGTTTTCTACCAAAATAATGTTGGGCAAAATCAAACCGACATTTAATAGTGTGCTTGTTAAACCTAGCACAAAACCAACAACCTGTGACATCGTGGTCTGGGCCTAGGCATGAGATACAAGAATGGAAATCCTTATGTGGTATTTGCTTCCCACAAGAAATACAATTATTAACTTTTACTGACATCGGTCTGAGGCAAGAAAAAGTTTCCCCAATGGGGAAGACTGCCGACCGGCACTTGCGAACTGCTTTTGCTTCGGGCACCGCGTGGCAAGAAAGACCGAAGAAAATGGCGTCTGCTGCATCTTGTATACCCCTGGCGCACTTGACGTCAGGGAAGAAGCAACAGCAACTGACGCCGGACCAAGACTTTGGAACTCTGGCAGACTGCGGGACAGCCTGATGGCAGGATAACCCAAGTGTAATGACTGCAGGAGTGTAACACGAACATCTGGGTTCTTGTGGCCACTTGTTTGAAGTAGGACGTCAAATGAATCTGCTTCTCTGGCTTGAGGAAAGCCATTTGGGAAGTTGTACTCAAGCTTGCTCCCAGGAATATAAATTTGATCACAGGGTACCAGATGTGACTTCTTTTCGTTTATGGTGTACCCCAGACAAGTCAGTACCTTTTTAACAAAGGCCAGAGGATTCAAAATTATGCCCTGGCTTTCTGCCTGAATTAGACAATCGTCCAGGTATGGGTATATTTGAATATTTGCCTGCAGAATGCAATGGCTGGAGCTAGGCACTTTGTGAATCCCTGGGCGCAGAAGATAAGCCAAATGGCAGTGCATGGTGAAGTCTCAGCATCTTGAATTTTGGAATCACCGCCCACTGATTTGGGGGTAGATCTGGCCACCCGCTTGGTGTTGGTAAGGTGTGGAAGTGAAATCTGTATCCTTGGGACACTATTTAAAACCCATTTGTCCTGGGTAACGAGTTCCCAATTTTTGACCTGCAGACCAATCTTTCCACCTAAAGGAGCATTCATTTGAGAAGTGCTTGGAAGTTTTAAAACCAAGTCATTGAGACAGTTTTCCATAGGGGGAGTCTTACTACTCCCTGATATGGGTGCGGAAACCCCCCACTGCTTAGTCGTGTGTCCCCTGGGACTGAAACCTGGGGTTTCTGCTATGTCTGGGTTTGGCATGAGAAGATCTGGAAGGGGCTGGAAAGGACCAATTCTTAAGAGGGACAGTGCCTACTAAAATCTAGGAGGATGAACTTAAGAAATCTTTTAACAGTTTGCATAGATTTACCTTTATCTTCCATTTTTAAGAACTTCCTCAGCCTTGTTGCCAAACAGGCGGTCCAGATTTAAGGGAGCATCCAATTTAGCTAACATGATCAGGCAAAGATTGCTCCTTAAGCCAAGCATGCCTTCTGAGCACAGACCCAGTAACAGCAGCCCTGCAAGAGGCCTCTAAAGAATCAAATCCACACTGCAAAGTAGGGTTTCCAACCTGTTCAGCAGAATGCATTAAATCCTGTAATTATTTACTTTCCGCAAAGTCAGGAATCATTTTCTGTTTAAGCAATCCAATAACATGTTGTTGATACTTTAACATATGAAACTGAAAGTTTAAAGCCCTAATGGCCAAGGCTGCAGAAGTGTAAACCTTCTTACCCCATCTATCCAGGACCCTGGAGTCTCTACCAGAAGGGGTAGGATTTTTAGCAATAGAAGCCTTAATGCCCTTGGGTCCCTGTGAAATAGTCTCTGGATCCGCAATAGGATTTTTAAAAAGGAACTTGAGAATCGGGAACCCTGTAATTATCTGTCAGGTTTCCTGGGAGCAGGAGGCAAAGAATCAGGGGCCAAACTAGATACTGAAAAAGCATCAGCAATGTCTAGTACAGGAGGAATAGCTAAAGGCCTATGCTGAGGCAGGAGTAAGAAATCCCTAAGCCTCTTTTGAATCAGAAAAATCCTGGTTAGGTTTCAGCAAAAGAAAAACCTCTGGAGGGGAAGCAGAGGGAGATACGGGGAAATCCAGATCAGAATAATCAAAAAAATCAGAATCATAGTCAGAAAAACAAACTTCAGTCCTAGGTCTCTTAGAAGGGGGAGGAAGGGGAAGGCTGGCTTCCCCTGATTAGAGTTATAAGATATTCAGCCATTCGTATTTGTTTTTTAGGCATAGGAGCCTGAGCATGCTGCCTGGGTATCTGTTTCTTAGGCATGGCTTGAGTTTTGGGCCTAAAAGGAGGAGGGGTCTGTTTAATATGCAAGTCCAGAGGCCTGAATACACCCTCAAACTGGTGCCTGCACAGCGGCTCTGGACGCATCCAAGGTAAACATCCGCAGGTTCCATAGTTGAAGCATCTCGCGGCATACCGGACTCCGAATGGGTTCTCAGTAGAGGCCTGCGAATCAGAAGTAGCGGGTATGAGGGGCTGCGAAAGCACCTCACTGAGTACTGGCGAACTGGTGACTGGCTTAGGAGAAGCGTCGTCGGCAGTTCTAGACCTCGGCAGCCTGTCTTCATCCTTGCATTTTTTCAGAATCCCGGTAGTCTTGATGGCCAACAGACATTTCTGGATAATTAAACAGAGAACCGTAATATTTAGAGGCAAAAATATACAGACAATGGATAGTGCGCTGATTAAATAAAGCACAAAACCGACAAGGTACGCTGTGGTCAGGGCCTAGACAAGAAATACAGTACAAATGAAAATCTTTGAGGTATTTGCTTTCCACAAGTAACGCAATTATTAACTTTTACTGACATAGGTAAGGAGCAAGAAAAAAAAGTTTCCCCAAAGGGGTACTTCGCTTTAGTTGAATACTTCGGTTTTGAAACAAAAAACGAAAATTTCAGGAGTCGGCCGACCGGCACTGACCAACTGCTTCTGCTTTGGGCACCGTACGGCAAGAAAGACTAATGTAATGGCGTCGGCTGCATGTTTTATACCCCCGACTACCTGACATCATGGAAGAAGGGACAGCAACCGACGCAGGACCCAAGACTTTGTTAATCAGGCCGACTATGGGGTACTGCAAGCAGATAACCCAAAAGTAATGACTGCAACAGTGAAACAAAGAACATCGACAGGAGGAGAGAATACAAGTACACAACACTAAGGCTAAACTAACAGCTACAAGGATATAAAATCTACACAGAAGCTGAAAAAGGTAAAAAATTTAGCACTTCTCCCCAGAAGAGACTCAAGACAAGGGAACCATGTCTGAAGCGGTGAGCAGCAAACGAGATCCGAGAAGCCAAAACTGAACTAGTGACTTGGCATACACCTGCAAGGTTCAAAAGTTTTAAACACAGTAAAGCACTTAAATAGAATGTACCAGAATGTATAGAAAAGTAAAAATAATTCAGTTGAAACAAATGAGTTCATAGAATAAGCCAGTTGAATACAAAAATATATCCTAACTTCTATGAAACCAGGTTCCAAGATATGAAATATTTAATGTAACAGCTTTGGAAATAAGTTCATTATTAATGTCCCTTGGTTGCAAAGTATAAGTGAAAATAAACCAAGCCTCCTTCTGTAATAACATATCACAAGGAAAATGCATTATAAAGATCCTCAATAAATCTGAATCACTATTATATTTGAAAAAATGTGACTACAGGGCTGGCAGAATTATTTTTGACATCGCAGATGTGTTCACATATCCTCATCCTAAGTTGACATATGGTCTTACCAATATAAAAAGTACAGTTGTGTACACTTACCATAAATGTAGATGTTGGAGAGTATTCACTTTTGCAGTCATCACCCGTGGGTTATCCCTGCTGTAGTAACCATCAGCCAGCCCAAATACCAGACCATTTCTGCATCAGCTGCTAGTCAGTGCTATAAAAAAGTAAGGCAGCAGACACCATTACATCAGTTTTTCTTGCCCTAACCAGTAAGAAGCCCAAGTAAATATAGAGTGCATCCTGATGGCTAAAAGCCACCGTTAGAAACTTGTTTTCCTAAAGAAAGATACAAGGGGGAAGGGGTGGTGGGAAACCAGGACTGCAACAGTGAATGCACTCTAACATCTACATTTATGGTAAGTGCACACAACTGTATGTTCGTGTTTCACTGTTGCAGTCATCGGTGGTAGGATTTGTAAGAGACTTGGGAATGGGTCAGCATATGATGCATTAGTGCAGAGGCAACCCCTGCACCTAGCCTTAGAAAATAGGGGTAAGTGGTAATGCTAAGTACAGGTACGGACAGAAGTCCGGGTGAGCTTCCAGGATGTCCCTGGTAGGAACTCCTCTAAGGAATACTGTGTAAGTGGAGGCTGCCCTAGTGGAATGGGTTTGAATAGATTGACTTCAACAATTGGCTAAGCTGGTGTCATTCAAAGGGGATCCAGTATTTGTCTGGGAAGCCATGATCGGCCAACCACGATGCTTTGCCAGAGATGGTCTGCACCTGTCACCCCTGGGATTCAGGTTACTGGCTAAAGATCTTGCCACCCCTATAGCGCCTTTTTTAGGCAAGGTTCAAAGGATAAAACCACCACCGTAACAGATACAAGCATACAAAATCTGAAGGTAATGCTAGAAGTCTAAACCTCAAAATGCACTCTCTCAAGGCACTCCTAAAAATGGAGATCTATATCTGTGCAGTGACTGAGACCTGGTTCAAGGCTCCAGAGAGCACCCCTGCAATACCAGGCTACAATTCTTACCACACTTTTCGGCCACAAAACCAAGACCGAAACACTAAAGGTGGAGGAGTGTCCATATTCAATCCAAATAGAACCAAGATGCTCTTCTCCAAAAAAAAGAAGCCAATCTGGTGGTCCCCTGCTATAAACAAACTATACAACAGGAGGAAGACATTGTTGCAGAAAAGAGGAAAATCCCAGGATGCAAAACTCCCTCACCAGCCTCAGTAAGATGAGATCCCTCAATCCTCAAAAGCTAGTTACGAAAATAAAATTGCCAAAAAGATTCCAAAGATAACCACAAGGCTTTCTATAGTTATGTTAAGAATCTAAATGGCAATGCTCAGATCTGCTCGGAGCTACAACAGAATGGCATTAAATATACTGACCCCAAGGATATTGCCAATATCCTGGCAGATTGATTTACTGCTAACTTCACTCCCCTTCTCACCCCCTAAAGGGCCCATCTCAATACCAAAAGATTGCCAAATTCTGATAATCACAGCCACACAGGTAGAAACAGCACTCTCCAAAGTTAAGAATATAGCATCCATGGGACCAGATGACATCCCAAGCTGTGTACTACATGAACTACAAAATGAACTGGCATCCCACCTAAGTGTCATGTTTAATCATAGCCTCACCTCAGGCTTCGTGCCCACGCACAGCTACAGTTATCCCGCTCCACAAGGAAGGATCCACCTTGGATCCCAGGAACTACAGTCTCAGTCTGACGAGCCTGATCTGCAAGGGCATGGAACGCATCATCATGGAACTTATAAATGAAGACATTGGCAACCTCCAGACACTGGACCCCACCCAATTTGGGTTTGTGAAGGGCCGATCTTGTCTCCTGAATCTGACTGACTTCTTCCAAATGGTCTCCAGAGCTGTGGACGAGGGTAAGGAGGTCCACACAGCCTATCTGGACCTCGCCAAGGCCTTAGACACTATTCCCCACTCTGGAATCATAGACAAACTTACTAAGCTGGGCATAAATCCCTACGTCACTTGATGGGTTGCCAACTGGCTTACTGACAGAACCCTGACTGTAAAAGTAGCAGACTCCAAATCCAGCTCCAGACAAATCCAGCTCCAGACAACTGGAGTACCTCAGGGTTCAGTCCTGGGACCACTCTTGTTTGGCATCTACTTCTCTGAACTACAGGCCAATACCAAGTGACTCTGGCTAACAAAGTTTGCAGATGACTGCAAACTGGGAGCCATTATTGAATCCCCAAATGTGGATATTCTACAAAAGGGCCTTACAGAAACAGATGCCTGGTGCTAGAGCCATGGGCTCAAGCTTAATGCCAAGAAATGTACAGTCATCCCCCTTTGGAATAAAACATGTACCCATGAACTACCACATAGGTGGCAGGACACTAATCAAAATTGTGATGAGACTTGAGGACACAAGTGGACAGTGGTCTCACTTTTGATAACCACATCGCCACAACAGTCAGGAAATCCTTCTACATGGCACACCATCACTAAGGGCTTTTCATCCAGAAAAAAGGAGATCATTGTCCCACTGTACTCATCCCTCATTAGACCCATTATAGAGTACAATGCCCCATTTGGTATGTACCTCAAGACATCTGCAACAGCTGGAAAGGCCACAGAAATACTTCACTAAAAGAATCACAGGCCTAAAGCAGATGCCATACGCAGACCATCTAAAAAAACTCCAGCTATACTCTGTGGCATACAGTCTACTCAGAGGCAATCTCAGCTCAACATACAAGGCCATGTCAAACCCTGAGCTGTTGGACATGCTCCACTTAAAGAAATCCCAATCCCTCAGAGCCACACGCTCCAGGGATCTAAACCTTATCACAATGAACAAAACATGCTGGAGGGATAGGTTCCTGACCCAGAGACTCTCCATACTCTGGAATAGACTGCCCATACATGCCAAGCAGAGCACCTCATTGGCCCTCTTCAAAAGGAACCTTGATGATTGGATGGGAGATACAAAATTCACCCCGGGGATCATGTCAGTCGCCCTGCTAGACAGGGGCCCAGGGAAGTAAATATTGTGGGAAAAAATTTCCAGGGAATTGTTATAGCCAGGCCTGCATAGGCCTTAGGTTGGTTCTAGGCTATCTGCCCTATGAAACTAGACTTTGGGGGGGGGGGGGGGGTGTTCCCATGCAAACTGTAGGAGAAATTGACAGTGTGATATCCATTTGGAAATGGTTTGCTTGGAGATGGGCTTCCCCTCTGCCCCAGGGCAAAACGGACCAGTAGTTGGTCTGTTTTCCTGAAGGGTTTAGTATGGTCCAGACTGTATCTGAGCTGTCTGTGCATGTCCAGAGTGTGCAGAATTCTTTCCCCCTATTTTTGAGGGTTAGGAAAGAAGGTGGGTAGATGCATGGTCTTGGTTTAGAGTTACGTTAGATACCACCTTCAGCCTAAAGGAGGGATTAGTCCTCAAGGAGACCCTGTCTGCATGGAAGATGAAGGATTCAAAGGCCATCAGTGCCCAAAGTTCTGAATCCCTTCTACCTGAGGTGACAGCTAGGAGAAGAGCAGTTTTCCAAGAGAGGTATTTTAATTCTACTGAAGCAGTTGGTTTGAAGGGTGGTAAAGTTAGTTTTTCCAAAAAATAATTCAGGTCCCAGGCTTGAGTGTGCACCCTTGTGGGAGGTCTGATATTAGAAGCCCCTCTGAAGAATCGTTTAATCAAAGGATGGGAAAACAGGGGCTGTTCTGTATCCAAATGAGTTGAAATGGCTGATGTCACTGATACTAGGAGAGGCCACTATTAAGTAGCTCCGCTAAGTAGCCCAAGACAAGAGGGAAGGAAGGAGAGTTATTGCACCCTCTGGAGTGGCTCCAAGAGCAATCTTTTCCACTTTCCAGCATAAGATATCCTGGTGCTGGGCCTTCTGGCCTCTGTGATGATGTGTAGGACCTGTTTGCTTAACAGGGGTCCCTTATTTGCCTTTAAAGTATTAACCATGCTGATAGTTTGAGAGTCTGCAAGTCTGAGTGCAGCAACCCCTCTCCAGTTAAAAAATCTGACATTGGGGCAGCTGCCTGGGAGACTGTAAGGTCAGGCTGTGCAGTAAAGGGCAGCAATGTTGCCAGGGCCAATCTGGAGCAATGAAGATGGCCTTTGGTGTCTCCTCCCTTATTTTGACCAGTACCTTCGGGGTAAGAGGCATAGGAGGGAATGCGTACACAAAGAGGGTGGTCCAGGGGAAGGTCAAGGAATCCACCTTCCATGCTAGGTGGTGATACACCTTGGTACATTTTGTTTTCAGCTAATGGTTGCGAAGCAAAGACATCCACAGCAGGAGTGCCCCACACCTGAGTTATTTGCAAAGATTTCTTAGTGGAGCTGCCATTCATGGGGGTCCAGTAAGTTTCTGCTGAAGTGGTCTGCCAGGGTTGTGTTGATCCCTGGTAGGTACTGTGCTATCAGGTGCAGTCCCACGGAAGAGGCTGCCAGCCAGAGGTTCATGGCAAGCCTGCACAGAGGGTAAGATTGGGTCCCTCCCTGTCTGATGTACCACATGACTGTGGCATTGTTTTGATCAGGAGAACCCCTTGCGTGAGATGGGGTTTGAAGGCTATCAGAGCCTTTTGTACTGCCACCATTTCCTTCTGGTTGACGTGCGAGGGAAGGTGCTGGGCATCCCTAAGACCTAGGGTGCACCTGCCATGTAGGCGAGCGCCCCAAGCTACATCTGAGGCGTCAGTGGTAATGGTCTGCCCAAGCTGGGCAGAAAGTGAAGGGAAGACCCTTGTTCTGGGCACAGCTTCCTGCCCAGAGAAACTTAGCCTCTAGAGACCTCTCTACCTCTGACTCCTGAATAAGGGCTGAGTGCTGACGCCAAACATTCTTTTAGGTACCACTGAATTTTTCTCATGTGAAGCCTGGCCAGAGAAATTGGAAAGATGCAAAATGCCATGTACCCCAAGGCTTGCAGAAAAGTACAGTTGTGTATACTTACCATAAATGTAGATGTTATTAAGAGTATATTCACTGTTGCAGTCATCACCTGTGGGTTATCCCTGCTGTGGTAGCCCTCGGCCGGCCCAAATACCAATGTTTTTCTGCATTGGCTGCAGTCGCCTGTAGTCTGTCAGGTAGTCACTGCTATAAAGCAAGGCAGCAGACATTACATAAGGTTTTCTTGCCCTAACCTGTCAGAAGCACAAAGAAATAAGGTAATGTGGTCTTGGTGGCTAAAAGCCAACGTGGGAAGCTTATGTCCCCTAGGGGAAGAGGCTATAAGAGGGATGGAGAGAGGGAAACCAAGACCAACACTGAATACACTCGAACAGCTACATTTATGGCAAGTGTACACAACTGTACTAGGTTTCGTGTTTCACAGTTGCAGTCATCACCTGTGGGAGGATTCCCAAAGCTGAGGAGAGGGGTGGAAGGATAGGTTAGAACCCTAGGCATGGGGGTCAGCAAGCGCTGCAGAACTGCAGAGGCAAACCCTGCCCTAGACTTAGAAAAGAGGTAGGTGGTAATACTTTGTAAATTACTGACAGAGGTCCAGGCGGCAGCTTCCAAAATGTCCCTGGTGGGAACTCCTCTGAGGAAGGCTGTGGAAGTGGAGGCTGCCCTAGTCGAATGGGTTATGAATAGACTTGGGTGGTGGTGGTGGTGGTGGTGGTGGTGGGGGGGGGTCCATGTAGTCTGTAGCAGAAATGGATATGGTTTGCTTGGAAATGGGCTTCACCTCTGCCCCTGGACAAAGCTGACAAGCAGCGCATCTGTTTTTCTGAAAGGTTTAGTACTGTCCAGATAGTATTAGATTTGTCTGTGCACGTCTAGCGAGTGCAGAATTCTTTCCCCCTTGTTTTGAGGGTTGGAAAAGAAGATGGGTAGGGGTATGGCCTGGTTGAGGGTCACATCAGATACCACCTTGGGCATAAAGGAGGGATTAGTCCTCTGAGACCCTGTCTGCATGGAAAATGATGAAAGGCTCGATAGCCATGAGTGGCTGAAGGTCTGAAGCCCTTCTGGCTGAGGTGATAGCTAGTAGGAAGGCAGTCTTCCTGGAGAGGTATTTCAATTCTGTTGAAGCAGCAGGTTCGAAAGGAGGTAAGGTTAGTTTTTCTAACATAATTCAGGTCCCAGGCTGGTGTGAGAGGCCTTCTTGGAGGTCCGATATTAGAAGCTTCTCTGAGGAATTGTTTAATCAAAGGATGAGATAAGAAGGGTAGGTCTGAATCGTAATGGGCTGAAATGGCTGAGGCATGAATTTAATAGGAGAGAAGGAGAGGCCACTTTTTAGCAACTCTGCTAGGTAATCAAAGGATGAGAGGTACTGGCCCCTGACTGGCTCCTGGAGCAGAATCTTTTCCATTTCCCTGCAGAAGATTTTTTGGTGCTGGGCCTTCTGGCCTCTGAGAAGGTCTAGGACCCGTTTGCTTAACAGGGACTCCTTGTTAGCTTTTAAAGTATAAGCCATGCTGAAAGATGGCGAGTCTTCAAGTCTGGATGCAGTAGCTTTTCCCTCACCTGGGTCAAGAGATCTGAGATCAGGGGAAGCTGCTTGGGGGACTGTAAGGTCAGGCTGCGCGGTAAGGGGTACCAATGCTGTCTGGGCCAGTCTCGAGCAATGAGGATTGCATTTGGTCTTCCCTTATTCTGATTAGTACCATGAGAATAAGGGGCAGAGGAGGGACGCGTACACAAAGAGGGAGGTCCAGGTATCCACCTTCCACACTAGGAGGTGATGCATGCTGGTACAGAACTTTTGCAGCTGGTGGCCGAGATGCAAGACAGAGATCCACCTCCAGAGTCCCCCACTCCTGAGTGATTTGCAGAAAGATTTCCCTGTGGAGCTGCCATTCGTGGGGGTCCAGTAAGCTTCTGCTTAGGTGGTCTGGCAGGGTGTTGACCCCTGGTAGGTATTGGGCAATTAGGTGTAGACCCATGGAGTCTGCTGTCAGGCAAAGGCTCATGGCGAGCCTGCAGAGGGTAAGATTGCCACCCCCCCCCCCTCCATTTGTTGATGTACCACATTACTGTGGTGTGTTTTTATAAGGAGAACTCCTAGCCGGAGATGGGGTTTGAGGGATGTCAGAGCCTTTTGTACTGCCACCATTTCTTTCTGGATTGGTGTGTAAATGAAGGTGCTGGGCATCACAAAGACCTTGGGTTAACCTGCATGCTAGGTGAGCACCCAAGCAATGTCTGAAGTCTTGGTGGTGATGGTCTGGCCGGTAGGGGGGAGGACAAAACAGCTGTGTACACTTACCATAAATGTAGACGTTCCAAGTATTCACTGTTGGTAATCACATTTGGGTCATCTGCCTGCAGTTAGCCGTCATCCAGCCTGAATACCAGAGTGTTCGGATTTCTGCATCAGATGCCGTTGCTTCTTCCATGACCTCGGGTCTTCAGGGGTATAAAACATGCAGCTGACGCCATTACATCAGTTTTTCTTGCCCCAGATATCAGGTGCCCCCACAAAAGTAAGCAATTATATGGTATGGAACACCCCAGCAAAAAGCAAATGCACATGACAGAATATATGCCAAACAAGGAGGAAACTTAAGTCAGGGGGCTGGAGGGAGGGTAACCAGGACTGCAACAGTGAATACACTCAAACATCTACATTTGTTAAGTGTACACAACTGTACTATGTTCATGTCTCACTGTTGCAGTCATCACATTTGGGCTGATTTCCAAAGCTAAGGAAGGGTGGAGGCAGTTAAAGAGCATTAGGGCTAGCAATAAGGCCCTGTACAACTGCTATGGCAAAGCCAGCTCTGCGTTTAGAAAAGACAGGCAAGTGGTACTGCTTGGTGTAAGTATGTACAGAGCTCTAGGTTGCAGCTTCCAGGATGTCCCTGGTAGGGACTCCTCTGAGAAATGCAGTAGAGGTAGATGCAGCCCTGGTGGAATGTGTTCTTATCCCGTGGGGTAGATTTTCCATGGTGTTTGTAGCAGTAATGCTAGATGCAGGGACGGACCAGTGGTTAGAGGGAAGTTTCGGTTGAACCTGAAATAATTCTTTTACTGTTTGCATAGATTTTGCTTCATCTTCCATCTTTAAGCACCTCTTCTGCTTTTACTCCAAATAAATGCTCATCTAGTGGTGCATCAATAAGTTTAGACTTTACATGATTGGGGAGATATTCTTTCAGCAATGCATGTCTCAATGACACACAGTCACTGCTGCCCTGGTAGAGGCTTCTAGGGTGTCATACCATGAGTGTCTGGCCACTTGACAAGCAGAGTGCAGTAAATCTGCTAACTCGAACTGGCAGTCAGGAAAGTAGAAATCTTTTGTTTCAACAGTTCCAAAGTGTGTTGCTGAAATTTTAAAATATGGAAAAGAAATGAGTGCTCGGATAGCTAAGGCTGCAGGGGTGTCTTTTTTTACCCCCATCTGTCCAGAGTTCTGGAGTCCTTATCAGGAGGAGTAGGATTCTTGGCAGAACTAGTCTTAGCTCCTTTAGGTCCCTGTGTAATTACCTCTGGGTCTGCAGCAAGATTTCTGTACAGGTATGTGTGAGAATCTGGTACTCCAATACCAGTCAGGCTTATTGGGAGCAGGTGGGAGAGCACCAGGGGCTAAGCTGGATTCAGGAAAACATCCACCACTTCTAAAATTGGGGGGGGGGGGTGGTCAGTGGTCTGTGCTGGGACATATCCAGAAACTCTCCAAGTCTCTTCCTAGACTGTGGGGGAGAGTCCTGAGATTCCCATTGGAAATGTTCCCTGAGGGTGTGAAGGATTCGCCAAAGGAAAGGTCCTCAGGGGGGAAGCAAAAGGGACATATTCCTCTGCATCTGAATCCTCTAGCAGTCAGAGGTTGCTGTTCCTTTTCAAAATCTGAATAGTCAGATTCTTCAGAATCCTATTCTGTCAATTTCTGGAGAAGGGTGGCCTTTTCCTTTTAGAAGTTGTGGCCCGACTACCCCGGACAAGGGAGATTAGATACTCTGCCATTTTAAGCATTTGTGCTTGGGGTGGTGGAGCAGGAAAGTACAGTTTTGTACCTACCATAAATGTAGATGTCCGATAGGTATGCATCTGCAGTCATCACATATGGGTTGTCCTGCTTCAGGCAGCCCTTTGGTCGGCTGGATTCCAAAGTGTGTCCGGCGTCGGCTGATGTCGCCCTTTCCCCGACAGAGCGCCTGGGGTATAAAAGCGTCAGCCGACGCCATCTTCCTTAGTTTTTCTTGCCCCAGATGCCAGGTGCCCTCTAAGGAAGGCTAAATTTGGAGAAATGCAATAAATTCCAAACATGCACAGAAATATATATATATATATATATATATATATATATATATATATATATATATATATATAAAACAAATACACCATAATAGATAACCCCAGCTAGCTATGAGAGGGATAAGAACCCAATAAATACCACAGAGGGGAAGGAGGGAGGGTAAACCTGACTGCAGATGCATACCTATTGGACATCTACATTTATGGTAGGTACAAAACTGTACTATGTCCTTCAAGGATGCATCTGCAGTCATCACATATGGGTAGAATACCATAGCCAATCTGGGGGTGGAGGATCTATGTAAAGGATGGTGTAGCTAAAATGCCCTGCAGGACTGCCACAGCAAAGCCTGCTCTGGATCTGGAATATAAAGGTAAATTGTAATGCTTGGAAAATGTATGCACGGAGCTCCATGTAGCAGCTTCTAGAATGTCCTTGGTAGCCACCCCTCTTAAGAAGGCTGTAGAGGTGGCTGTGGCTCTGGTGGAATGAGGTCTAATGTTAGCTGGCACAGTTTTTCCATGAAAGGAGTAACAAAAACGAATGCAATTCCCTATCCATTTTGAAATTGTCTGTTTGTAGCATATGCTGCTGGTGCACAAGGAAAAGCAATTTCCAAACAGCTGGTCAGTTTTTCTATAACTTTTAGTTCTGTCCAAGTAGTAGCGCAACTGCCTGTGTATGTCCAGGGTGTGCAGAAGTTTTTCCCCTTTGTTTTGTGGATTTGGAAAGAAGGTAGGCAGGTGAACAGCTTGGTTTAATGAGACCCTGGATACCACCTTTGGCATAAATGAAGGATTGGTTCTCAATGAAACTCTGTCCTGATGAAAAAGAAATGGTTGTACTGCCATGAGGGCCTGTAACTCAGATACTCTTCTTGCTGAGGTTATGGCCAGAAGGAAGGCAGTCTTCCAAGACAGGAACTGTGGTTCTGCAGATGCTCCTGGCTCAAAGGGAGGCAGTGTTAGTTTTTCCAACACGTAGTTAAGGTCCCAAGTAGGCACTGGTAGTTTCCTTGGAGGATTGATGCGTTTAATTCCTCTTAGAAACGGTCTTAGGAGAGGAGGATAGAAGAGAGGTGGATCAGTATTATACTCTGCTGAAATTGCTGAAGCATGAATTTTAATGGAAGAGTAAGACAGGCCATTGTGGAGCATTTCTGCCAAGTATTCCAGAATATGTGCCATGTTCATCACCGTCGGATCTAGGCCCTTTGTGGTGTTCCAAGTGTGAAATCTTTTCCATTTTGCTGAATATGCCTTTCTTGTGGAAGGCCGGCGAGCTTCCATGATGATATCCTTCACTCTCTTGGATAGCTTATCCTGTGGAGGAATCAAGGTATTTTCCAGGCTGTTAGTTGCAAGGTTTTCAGGTTGGAATGCAGAGTCTTGTAATTGTGCTGTGTCAGGAGAAGTGGCCATTGTGGAAGGGGACATGGTTTTGTGCGTGACATGCTCTTTAACAGTGGGTACCAGTGCTGCCTTGGCCAGTCCAGAGCTATCAGAATCACTTTTGGCTGCTCTGTCCTGATCTTCAGTAAGACCTTGGTCATTAATGGAAGAGTTAGAAAAGCATACACTGTAGAGTTCTCCAGCTGAAAGAGAGCATCCACTTTCCATGCTTGTGGGTGGTATGTCCTTGAGCAGAATTTCTTCTGTTGATGATTGTGGGGGGAGGCAAAAAGATCCATGTCCGGCCTCCCCCATGATTGTGTTATCTGAAGGAAGATGTCTAGGTGCAGCATCCATTTGTGTGCATCCATTATGTTTCTGCTTAAGCTGTCCGCCAGTATACTGTCCTTTCCTGGCACAAACTGGGATTGTAGCTCTATATTGAGTTTCAAGGAAAGTTCCCATAGATTCATTGCCAGTCTGCAAAGAGGGTAGGAATGGGTGCTTCCTTGCTTGTTTATGTACCACATAACTGTGGTGTTGTCTGTCCTTATTAGCAGGTGGCCTTGATGCAGAAAGAGTCTGAAGGCCTCGATTGCATGCATCACTGCCAGCATTTCCTTTTGGTTTATGTGCATGTGTAGCTCTGTGACCATAGTCCTTGAATGCATCTGCCCTCCATGTGCGCTCCCCATCCGTGGTCTGAAGCGTCCATTGTAATGGCTTGGCTGGCTATTGGTTTGCTGAAGGGCTGACCCCTGTTTGCCTGGCTTGCTTGGGCCCACCACAGAAATTCCTTTTGAAGGCATGGAATGAGTGGCAAAGTTTCCAAGCTGTGACTGTGCTGTGTCCATAAACTCCTTAGGTACCATTGTAGTTTCCTCATATGTAGCCTTGCTTGTAGAATCAGAAGAATGCAAAAAGCCATGTAACCCAGGGCCTGCATGATTTTCCTTGCAGTCAGCTGAGTTTGTCTTGACAGATTTTTGAAGTAATCCGGTAGTTGACTTTCTTCTGTGAGGAAAGCCATTTGGGTGGTTGTGTCTAGATTTGCACTCAGAAAAGTTACTCTTTGGGATGGAACAAGTCTTGACTTGTGAATGTTGACTGTATATCCCAAGGCCTGAAGTAAGTGGATGGCATAATTCAAGTGTTTTGCCAAAGTTTGTTGACTGTCCGCTTGTATAAGGCAGTCGTCCAGATATGGGTATATTTGAATCCCCTGAAGTCTGCAGTGTGCAATTACTGATGCCAGGCATTTCGTGAATACTCCGGGCGCAGTAGATAAGCCAAAGGGCAATGCTGAGAATTGATAATGCTCTGAACCTGCAAGAAATCTGAGGTGTCTTCTGCAACTTTGTCTGATAGGGACATGCAGGTATGCCTCCTTGAGGTCTAGAGCTACCAGCCAAGACCCCTTGCCCAGCACGGGAAGGAGTTGCTGTAGAGTCAGCATTTTGAATTTTGGGACAATGAGATAAGTATTCAGTGCGGACAAGTCGAGAATAGGCCTCCATTGCTTTTCTTTTCTTGGGACAAGGAATAGTCTGGAATAAAATCCTTGGCCTTGTTCTGAGAGAGGAAACTGTTTCAAAGCCTCTGACCTTTGATTTGGTGGCAGGTCTGGCATGCCTTTTCTTTTTGGTAATGTGTGAAAAAGGAAAGTACAGTTTTGTACCTACCATAAATGTAGATGTCCGAACTGGATAGCATCTGCAGTCATAACAAGTGGGTTGTCCTGTCGTCAGGCAGCCCTGCAGTCGGCCGGATTCCAAAGTCCGGGTCCGGCTTCGGCTGATGTCGCTCTCCACCCGACGTCATCTCTGCTGGTCTTCGGGTATAAAAGCATCAGCCGACGCCATTTTCCTCAGTGTTTCTTGCCCCAGATGCCAGTAGCCCTCTTGCAGGGTAAAATTTGGATAGATGCCAATGTTTCCAAATAGATAGAGGTAAACACAACAATAAGCATATATGTACATATATACAAACAAATACACCATAAAGACTCCCCAACAGCTAGCTATTAGGAGGGTAAACACCCTAGGAGTACCACAGAGGGAAGGAGGGAGGTAATCCTGACTGCAGATGCTATCCAGTTCGGACATCTACATTTATGGTAGGTACAAAACTGTACTATGTCCTTCATGGATGCATCTGCAGTCATAACAAGTGGGTAGAATACCATAGCCAACTAGGGAGGAGGATAAAGGTAGATTATGGTGTGTTTAAGATCCCTTGCAGTACAGCAGTGGCAAACCCTGCTCGGGATCTGGAATAAAGAGGCAAATTATAATGCTTGGCAAATGTATGCACGGAGGTCCAAGTAGCCTCAATAATGTCTTTGGTTGCCACTCCTCGTAAGAAGGCTGTGGTAGTGGCTGTTGCCCTTGTAGAATGAGGTCTTATGTTCTGTGGAATTGGTTTTCCATGGAAGGAGTAACAGTATCGTATGCAATTTCCTATCCATTTGGAGATTGTCTGTTTGGAAATAGCTTTTCCTTCCCTTCCAGTTGCATAGGCTACAAAAAGTTGGTCAGTCTTTCTGCTATTTTTTGTTCTGTCCAAGTAGTAGCGTAGCTGTCTATGTACATCCAAGGTATGCAGTATTCTTTCCCTCTGTTTTGTGGGTTGGGAAAGAAGGAAGGTAGGTGGATTGCCTGGTTTAAAGATACTCTGGATACCACCTTAGGCATAAATGTAGGATTAGTCCTCAAGGACACTCTGTCTTGGTGGAAGATTAGGAAGGGTTGCACTGCCATTAAGGCCTGTAGTTCTGAAACCCTCCTTGCTGAAGTAATTGCCAGTAGGAAAGCAGTTTTCCATGACAGGTGTTGTAGGTCTGCTGTTGCTGCTGGTTCAAAGGGTGCTAGTGTCAACTTTTCTAGCACAAAGTTTAAGTCCCAAGCTGGTAATGGTGGTTTCCTGGGAGGTTTTACATTCTTGATTCCTCTGAGGAACTTCCTGAGTAAAGGGTGTGAAAAAACAGGAGGATCAAAGCTGTATTCTGCTGGTATAGCTGATGCATGTATCTTGATGGAGGAGTAGGACAGGCCTGAATGAAGAAGTTCGGCCAGATACTCCAGAATGTTAGGCATATCTATGTTTGACACATCTTTTCCTCTTTCGGTACTCCAAATGACAAACCTTTTCCATTTTCCAGCATAGTTCTTTCTTGTTGAAGGTCTGCGTGCTTCAAGAATAATGTCTTTAACTCTTTGGGAAAGTTCTGGATTAGCTGCTGCTATGTGATGTTCCATGCAGTCAGTTGCAGCGTTTTTAGGTTTGGATGTATGATGCTGTAGTTGTTCTGAGTTAACATCAAAGGCATCAGCGTATTGGCCACATGTTGTTCGAGACATGCTCTTCAGTAGTGGATACCAGTGTTGTCTTGGCCAGTTTGGGGCTATCAGGATTATCCTTGGACGTTCTTCCTTGATCTTTAGTAGTACCTTGTGTATCAGAGGAAGAGGAGGAAATGCATATGCTGTTAGGCCTTTCCAGTTGAAGGAGAGTGAGTCCACTTTCCATGCTAGTGTGTGGAATGTCCTCGTGCAGAATTTTTCGAGCTGGTGATTGAGAGGTGATGCGAATAGGTCTATCTGTGGCATTCCCCATTTCTTTGAGATGGTCTTGAAGATGTCCGGTGCAGCTTCCATTCGTGGGCATCCGAAGTGGTTCTGCTTAGTATGTCTGCTAGAGTATTGTCTTTCCCCGGTACAAATATTGCCTGTAACTGAATGTTGTAGCTGAGTGCCAGGGTCCACAGCTCCAAGGTCATTCTGCATAGGGGGTATGAATGAGTGCCTCCCTGTTTGTTGATGTACCACATGACTGTGGTGTTGTCTGTCCTTATCATCAACTGGCCCTCTGAGGAAAGGTTTGAACTTTTGGATTGCCAGTTTTACTGCCAGCATTTCTTTTAGATTGATGTGCAGGTGAATTTGATCCTGTGTCCACAATCCTTGCACGCATTTGTCCAGCATGTGGGCCCCCCATCCTAGATCTGAAGCGTCTGTTGTGATGGTCTGGCTTGGTTGACATCTGCGGAAGGGCAGGCCTGGGTTTGACTGGCATGCCTGAGCCCACCATAGGAACTCCTGTTTTAAGCATGGAATTAGTGGGATTTCTGTTTCTAGACTGTGTCTGTGTTGGGACCATAAATTCTTTAGGTACCACTGTAGTTTCCTCATATGTAGTCTGGCAAATGGGACCAAGATTATGCATGATGCCATGAAGCCCAAGGCCTGTAGAAATTTTCTTGCTGTTAACTTGTTCAGTTTTGTTAGTGCCAAGAAGTAAAGAGGAAGTTCTTTTGTTTTTCTGTAGTCAGGAATGCCATTTGCTGTACTGTGTCCAATTCCGCCAAGAATGTCCTTGTTTGGGATGGTATCAGCCTTGACTTTTGTAAATTGACTGTGTATCCCAGTCCTTGTAGCAAGTAAATGACCCTTTGTAAATCTGTTGTCAGCTTGCTTTTGTTGTCCCCTTGTAGCAGGCAGTCGTCCAGGTATGGGTAAATTTGAATCCCTGTAGTCTGCAATGGGTGATTACTGATGCCAGGCATTTTGTGAATACTCTGGGCAGTAGATAAGCCAAAGGGCAATGCTGAGAATTGAAAGTGCTCTGATCCTGCAAGAAATCTGAGGTATCTTCTGCAGATTGGTCGAATTGGGACGTGCAGGTATGCCTCCTTGAGATCTAGAGTTACCAGCCAAGACTCCTTGCCCAGCATGGGAAGAAGTTGCTGTAGGGTCAGCATTTTGAATTTTGGGACAATGATGTATGTATTTAAGGTGGACAGGTCGAGAATTGGTCTCCAACTTTTTTCCATTCTTGGAACTAGCAATAGTCTGGAGTAGATACCCTTTCCTTTTGCTGCTGTTGGCACTCTTTCCACAGCTCTCATGTTTGCTAACTCCATTATCTGGCGTAGAGCCTCTGTTTTTTGATGTGGAGGTAGATTTGGCATTCCTCTTTTGACTGGTAAAGTGTGGAAGTGAAACCGGTAACCTTGATCTATGGTTTGTAAAATCCACTTGTCTTTTGTTATGTAGTGCCAGTTCTTTGAAAATAAGGTTAACTTTCCGCCTAGAGGAGCTGCTATTTGTTCCCTGGTAGGCGGATTTAGGATTAAGTCACTGTGGCTGTGCTGATGTAGAGGCAGTGGCTGTGTCTGTGCCTCTGTTGTTACCTTGCCACTGTCGTCCTCTGTAGGCACCTCCTCTGGATTGGGTTCTGCCTCGAACGTCTATTCCTGCCCCTTTGAAATTTTGCAGAGTCAGGAAAGGACCAATTTTTGGCAGGCCAGTTCCTGCTAAACCTTGGGGGTTGGACTTGCAGAAAATCTTTAACAGTTTGAACAGATTTTGCCTTTTCTTCCATTTTCTTCATAACCTGCTGGGCAGGTGTACCAAACAAACTTGTCTTGTCCATAGGAGCATCTAGCAACTTAGCTTTAACATGATCCGTAAAGCTTGTTCCTTTAACCATGCATGTCTTCTTATCACTGTGCCTGTCATGGCTGATCTAAATGAAGCCTCCAGTGCATCATAGCCACATTTTAAAGAATGGTTGCTAACCTGTTGTATGTTATTTACCATCTCTAATACATATTTCTTATCAAGAGATTCATCAGTAGTTAGCTTTTTAGTTAACTGATCAAGCATAAACTCTTGGTATTGTATCATGTGAAACTGACAGTTTAAAGCTCTAGCTGAGAGAGTAGCTGAAGTGTAGACCTTTTACCCCATCTGTCTAGTGACCTTGCTTCCCTTTCAGAAGGAATAGGGTTTTAGCTGTGGTTGCGGCTACTGCCTTGGGACCCTGGGATATAGTTTCTGGGTCTGCAAGAGGAGCCTTGTAAAGGTGGTGATGAGTATCTGGCACCCTGTAAAATCTGTCTGGTTTGGCAGGGGCTGGGGTAAAGAATCTGAAGCGGAGCAAACATCATTGAAAGCATCATCCACCACAGAGAGAACAGGAGGTATAGCTAAGGGCCTGTGCTGTGGTAGGTGCAGAAAAGTCCTAAGTCTTTTCTGGAGTCTGAAAATCCTGTTGCTGCCATTGGAACTGTTCTCGCATGGCATGCAGGGTTTCTCCAAAGGAGAATTCTTCTGGTGGGGAAGCAGCTGGAATGGATTCTTCAGCATCAGAATCTTCCAAATTGGAAAAGGGAGCCTCAGGCTGGTCAGTTATGTCTGATTCATGAGCAGAATCATCAGAAGACACTGGCTCAGGGGGCTCTGCCCTAGGTCTCTTCTCTGGGGGCTGAGAGGCCCTGTCTGGGTGAGATTGAGATCCTCTAATTAAAGAAATTAAATCTTCTGCCAAAGAAAGCATTTGAGAACTAGAAGAGGGCCTGGATGAGGGGGGTTTAACAGGCACTGATTTAGTAGTCTTGGCTGCTTTAGCCCTGGCGAAGGCCTTAATGGACATGGCTGCTGGAGGCCTAGCAGCACCACGTGCTGGGGTAGAGACATCCAAGGGGATGGTATCTGATAAGTCAGTCACCGTAGTGGGTAAAATTTCTGAGGTCGATTCAAGAATTGAAGCAGGGGCCTCAGTTGTAAGAATAGGTTCAGCTGTACTTTGAGCAGTTTTCTCGGTTTCGGCCGAAACCGAGACACTCTGTTTGCTTTGCCGTGGTTTCGCCGAAACCGCGGACCGCGAGTGTCGGTCTTTATCTTTGCATTTTTGGGGTAGTCGGAGAATCCGGCGACATAATGTACGCAAAATCAGTACCGAAAAACTGTTCTGCAAACTCCGACCGGCGCCTAAGCGCTCACGTCGGTTGAAAGAGGCACAGGCGAACAGGCTGCTACGTCGTGGGCTGGGCCTAAACAAGGCAGACAGTAAGAGTGGAAATCTTTATGAGGTATTTGTTTCCCACAGGTTAAACAATTGTTAACTTTTTCTGACATCGGCTGAGGCAAGAAAGAGTCCCCAACGGGTACTTAGCTTTAGAAGTCTTCAAGTAGTATTCGGTAGAAGTAATCTCTGGATCCGACCGACCGGCACTTGCGAACAGGTTCTAGAATGGGCGCCACGCGGCAAGAAAGACTGAGGAAAATGGCGCCGGCTGATGCTTTTATACCAAGACCAGCAGAGATGACGCCGGGTGGAGAGCGACATCAGCGAGCCGGACCCGGACTTTGGAATCCGGCCGACTGCAGGGCTGCCTGACGACAGGACAACCCACTTGTTATGACTGCAGATGCATCCATGAAGGACATCCTGTATCCTTTGTCTATTTGTAGTGTCCATTTGTCCCTTGTAATACTATGCCAATTTTCTGAGAATAAAGAAAGCTTTCCGCCCAAAGGTGCTTCCAATTGAGCCCTGGTTGGCGGCCAAAGGTGCTTCCAATTGAGCCCTGGTTGGCGGTGTCAAAGTAAAGTCATTGAGTCTGTCCTTGTGCAGCAGTTGTAGGTCCTGCACTACCTCTCTGGTTGGGAGGCTGCCATTGACATCCTCTGTAGGAGCCTCTAGCGTGCCCTCTACCTCTGGCACGCCTGTTCTTGCCTCTGAAATCTCTGCGTCTGGAAAGGACCAATTCTTGGAAGGCCAACTTCTGCTGAATCTTGGTGGTTGGACTTGGAGAAAATCTTTGACTGTTTGTACAGATTTTGCCTTTTCTTCAAATTTCTTTAAGACCTCCTGAGCAGTGGAACCAAATAACCTTTGCTTCTCCAGTGGAGCATCAAGAAGCTTTGCTTTAACATGGTCTGGCAGAGATTGTTCCTTCAGCCAAGCATGCCTACGTATGACTGCACCTGTCATAGCTGACCTACATGAAGCTTCCAATGCATCATAACCACACTGCAAGAAATGGTTGCTAACCTGTTGGGAGTTATGTACCAGATCCTGAAGTGATTTGCGATCTAGGGGTTCAAAGACAGTTTTTTATGCAATTCATCTAACAAATACTCTTGGTACTGTATCATATGGAATTGACAATTTAAAGCCCTCATAGAAAGAGTAGCAGAAGTATACACTTTACCCCATCTCTCTAAAGCCCTGAACTCCCTTTCAGAGGGGAGTGGATTTTTGGAAGTGGCAGCTGCAACCCCTTTAGGGCCCTTGGAAATAGTTTCTGGATCAGCAGAGTGGGCCTTATAAAGGAAAAGATGAGAGTCCGGGACCCTGTAGTACCTATCGGGTTTGACAGGAGCCGGAGGGAGAGTGTCAGGGGTTGTGCTAGACTCAGTACACATCATCAATGACATTCAAAACAGGAGGAATAGCCAAAGGTCTATGCTGAGGCAAATGCAAGAAAGTCCTTAATCTCTTCCTGGAATCAGAAAATTCCTGGCTCTGCCATTGGAAATGCTCTCTGTGTGAAGTGTCTCCCCGAAGGACAGCTCTTCAGGAGGGGAGGCAGAGGGGATAGATTCCTCTGCATCAGAGTCCTCGTAGGCCGAAAAAACCTCCTCCTGGGGGTCCGAGAGAGTAGAGCCATCAGAGGCCTCATCTGAGGAGTGGGGATAAGAGGGCTCAACCCTGGGCCTTTTATCTGGAGGAGGTTGAGAGCCCCTGTCCAGATGAGGTTGTGAGCCCCTAATCAAAGAAATAAGGTCCTCTGCTAAACTTAGGATCTGTGACCCTGTAGTGGGTCCCTGAGAAATAACCCTGGGAGGCAAAGCTTTTGAGTGTTTAGCAGCTTTAGCCCTAGAGAATGCCTTTATGGACATGGATGCAGGAGGCCTGGCTGCACCACGTGCTGGTGTAGTTTTGTCTAGAGGAATGGTGTCGGAAGGTTCCAGGACACCAGTTTCTGATGGAGATTCAACAACAGACTCCGTAGGGGCCTCCGGGGCCGAGGTTGTCTGTTGAGCGGTTTCGGTAGTCGAAGTACCAAGGACTCTGTTTCAGCCGAGACAGAGACACTCGCGGTAGGCCTGGCCATGGTTTCAGCCGAAACCGCGGCCCGCGTGTCGGTCCTTGTCCTTCCGTTTCTTTGTTAAATGTGAAGTCGGAGTCTCAGACGGCATATTGTAAGCAAAACTAGCCCCAAAAAATTCCTCTGCAAACTCTGCCAGACGTCTAAGAGTGCGTCGGTTGAAGGAAGCAAAGGCTGAACAGGCCGAGACGTCGTGGTCTGGGGCTAGGCAAGAGAGGCAGTAAGAGTGGAAATCCTTATGAGGTATTTGTTTCCCACAAGTTAAGCAATTATTAATTTTATCTGACATCGGCTGAGGCAAGAAAGAGTCCCCAACGGGGTACTTAGCTTTTGAAGTCTTCGGAAGCTGAATTACAGGAGCTGGCCGACCGGCACTTGCGAACTGCTTCTGCTTCGGGCACCACGCGGCAAGAAAGACTGAGGAAGATGGCGTCGGCTGACGCTTTTATACCCCAGGCACTCTGACGTCGGGGAAAGGACATCAGCCGACACCGGACCCAGACTTTGGAATCCGGCCGACCGAAGGGCTGCCTGAGGCAGGACAACCCATATGTGATGACTGCAGATG
Organism: Protopterus annectens; assembly: GCF_019279795.1. Classification (NCBI taxonomy): domain Eukaryota; kingdom Metazoa; phylum Chordata; order Ceratodontiformes; family Protopteridae; genus Protopterus; species Protopterus annectens. The sequence goes on from NC_056731.1 coordinate 1,624,453,624, forward strand.
CATCCTTGAAGGACATCAAGATAGTGGCTAGAAGCAGATTTCCTAGGAGTGGCCTGGCTTCAAAGCCTGAGAGAATCCGGCCTGAGAAACTGTAGTCAGATGAGAAGACTGTCTAGATTCGGTAGATCAAAAGGCCTCCTCAGAAACTGGTGACTGCATCGTGGCTCCGGACGCAACAGAGGAAGAGACATCCAAGGGCACGGAAGACTAGATGATTTCTGCAGCATACTGGACTCAAAAGGGTCTCTGTAGAGGCCTGTGTAGATATCTAAAATCGGGCATCAGGGGCTGCGAAAGCAGCTCACTGAATTCTGGAGAACTGATGACCTGCTTAGCAGTAGCATCATCAGAAGGCTTAGCCTTGTGTGGTCAGTCTCTATCCTTCTGTGTGGTCAGTCTCTATCCTTCTGTGTTTTTTTGGAATGTCCACGGAATGTTGGCTGACTGACACCATATCGGAATGCGAAGACTGAACACGAAAATAACTGTCGACCAAAAGAACTCTTCACCATAAAGACAGCACAGAACCAGCAATGGGGGACTTCGTGGTCTGGGCCTAAATAAGTGATGCAGTAAAAATGGAAATCTCTGTGTGGGATCTGCTTTCCACAGGCGAGTCAATTAACTTTTTCGGACATCAGTTAGTGCAAGAAAAAAAGGATCCCAAAGGATCCCCAATGGGGTACTTAGCTTTAGATGTTTTCAGCTGTAATTCGAACTCTGATAGTGACCTATCGGCACTCTTTCAAACTGCTTCTGCTATAGGCTCCACAGCAAGAAAGACTGATGTAATGACGTCAGCTGCCTTGCTTTACAGCACTGATGTCAGACTACAGGCAACTGCAGCAGACAGAAAAACACTGACTCTGGTATTCAGGCAGACTGCTACCACAGCAGGGATAACCTACAGGTGATGACTGCAACAGTGAAACACGAAGAACATCTTCCTCACAGTGAGGTGACTTCTGGAAGTCAGCTGGGTAAAATGGAGAGGCAGGAAGCTGTTTTTTCTGGGGATAGGAAGGTCATTTGGGATGCTGTGTCTAGCAGAGCCCCAAAGAAAATTACCTTCCTGGAGGGCATTTTCCTTGAATTCCTCTCAATTTGTACCTTAAGGAGGTTAAAAGGGGTTTTGACAGAGAAGGTCTTGGAGGAGCTTTTATTTGCAATCTGCCCGATTAAGGGTTCCAGGTCCTGAGAATGTTGGCACCAAAGACTAAGTACCACTGAAGTTTCCTCATATGCAGTCTTCCTCATAAGCAGAACTTGAGGCCATGAACCCTAGGTCTTGCAGTACTTTTCTTGCAGATAGCTAGGTTCTGGTGGCCATTTGAAGTAGTCTGTCAGACCAGTTTTTCTGAAGTGAGGAATGCCATCTGGGAAGTTGTGTCCAAGCTTGCTCCCAGAAATGCAATCTTTTGACTGGGTACCGGTTGTGATTTCCTTCCGTTAATGGTGTACCCCAATGAAGTTAGGCTTTTTACAAATGTCAGGTGCTGAAGCAGCAACTCCTGACTGGCCGCCTGAATCAGGCAGTTGTCAAAGTACGGATAAATTTAGATATTTCTGTCTGCAGTATGCAATGGCTGGAACCAGGCATTTTGTGAATACCCTGGTCACAGTAGATAAGCCAAAGGGAAGTGCAGAGAACTGATCATGCACAAATCCTGCCCTGAAAAGTACAGTTTTGTACCTACCATAAATGTAGATGTCCGATAGATATGCAACTGCAGTCATAACATATGGGTTGTCCTGCCTCAGGCAGCCCTCGGTCGTCCGAATTCCAAAGTCTGGGTCCGGCGTCAGCTGGTGTCGCCTCCTCTCAGACGTCACAACGGCTGGAGTATAAAGGCATCGGCAGACACCATCTTCTTCAGTGTTTCTTGCCCCAGATGCCAGGTGCCCTCCTAGGAAGGCTAAATTTGGTAAATGGATAAAAATAATCCAAACATGCACAACAGTAATAAACAGATACACCATAGGAAATACCCCCAGCTAATGGGATAAGGGGTAGGGACCCAAAAAAGAAGGATACAGAGGGGTAGGAGGGAGGGAAAAATCAGACTGCAGTTGCATATCTATCGGACATCTACATTTATGGTAGGTACAAAACTGTACTATGTCCTTCAAGAATGCAACTGCAGTCATAACATATGGGTTGAATACCATAGCCAAGCTGGGGGTGGATGGATCTATGATAAGGATGGTGTAGCTAGAATCCCCTGCAGGACTGCCGAAGCAAAGCCTGCTTGGGATCTGGAGTATAAAGGCAGGTTGTAGTGCTTGGTAAATGTATGCACGGAGCTCCAAGTAGAAGCCTCTAGAATGTCCCTTGTTGCCACTCCTCTTAGGAAAGCTGTGGAAGTGGCTAAAGCTCTAATATTGGCAGGCACACCTTTTCCATAGAATGAACAACATAATCTGATGCAATGTCCAATCCATTTTGAAATTGTTTGGAGATTGCTTTTCCTTGTATTCCAGCAGCATAGGCTACAAACAGTTGGTCAGACTTTCTGGTGGCCTTAGTTCTGTCCAAGTAGTAACATAGTTGTCGGTGTATGTCCAAAGTATGCAGTAGTCTTTCCCCCTTGTTTTGAGGATTGGGGAAGAATGTAGGCAGGTGAATAGCTTGATTTAGAGACACCTTGGAAATAACTTTTGTCATGAATGTAGGATTTGTTCTTAGAAACTCTGTCTTGATGAAAAATGATGAAGGTAGGCACTGCCGCGAGTGCCCGAATCTCTGAAACTCTTCTTGCAGATGTGACTACCAATAAAAAGACAGTCTTCCATGAAAGAAATTGAATTTCTGAAGTTGCTGCTGGTTCAAATGGAGGAAGAGTTATTTTCCAACACATAATTGAGGTCCCATGCAGGTACTGGCTGTCTTCTAGGAGGTTTGATATTCTTTATTCCTCTTAGAAACTGTTGTAGCAAAGGATGTGAAAACACTGGAGGGTCAGTTGTATCTTGCTGAGATTGCTGAGGCATGAATCTTTATTGAAGAGTATGAGAGTCCAGTATGGAATAGTTCTGCCAAGTATTCTAATATCCGAGGGATACTCGGTAATGTGTCCTGACCCCTGTTGGCATTCCAGATGCTGAATCTCTTCCACTTGGCCGAATAGGTTTTTCTGGTGGAAGGTCTGCGTGCTTCCAGCAAAATCTCGAACCGATTTGGAAAGGGAGCTAGGTGGAGAAATCATAGTAGCCTCCAGGCTGTCAGGTGTAATGTTTTCAGGTCTTGATGTACAGTCCTGTAATTGTGTTGTGTTAAGAGCAGGGGCCATAGAGTCAGAGGCCATGGTTTGGTCCGAGTTATGGTCAATAGCAGTGGGTACCAGTGTTGCCTTGGCCAGTCCGGAGCTATCAAGATGCCTGTTGGTTGTTCTGCTTTGATCTTCAGTATCACCTTGGTCAGAGGCAGTGGAGGGAATGCATAAATTTTCAGAGAATTCCAGCTGAAGGAGAGAGCATCCGTTTTCCAGGCTAGAGGATGGCGAGTCCTTGTGCAGAACTTTTCCAGGTGATGATTTAAGTGGGAAGCAAAGAGATCTACGTCCGGTCTTCCCCATGTCTTCGTCAGTTGAGAGAAAATGTGAGGGTGCAGCATCCATTCGTGTGGATCCGTAAAATTTCTGCTCAGCTGGTCCGCCAGTACATTGTCCTTGCCTGGTACAAACTGGGATTGTAAATGTATCTTCAGGCTCAGAGATTTTTCCCAGAGAAGCATTGTTAGTCTGCAGAGGGGATAAGAATGGGTGCCCCCCTGCTTGTTTATGTACCACATGACAGTGGCGTTGTCTGTCATTAGCAAATGCCCTTGTTGTAGTGCTTTTTCGAAAGTTTCGATTGCATGCATCACTGCCAACATCTCCTTTTGATTTATGTGCAGTTGCCTTTCCTTTGGCATCCAAAAACCTTGAATGCATCTGCCCTCCATGTGCACCCCCCCATCCATGGTCTGAGGCATCTGTTGTAATAGTTTGGCCTGCTTGAGGTCTGTTGAAAGACATGCCTTTGTTTTGCTGACTGGCTTGAGCCCACCATAGGAATTCCTTTTGCAGACATGGAATAAGTGGGATTATGTCCTCTAGGCTTTGTTTGTGTTGAGACCATAAGTTTTTTAAATACCATTGCAGCTTTCTCATATGAAGTCTTGCCAAAGGTATCAGAAGGATGCAAGATGCCATGAACCCCAGGGCCTGCAGGATTTTCCTTGTAGTCAGCTGGGAGAGTTTTGCTAGTGCTTTGAAGTACTCTGGTAAATGCTGCTGCTTTTCCTCTGTGAGGTGGGCCATTTGGTTTTCTGTGTCCAATTTGGCTCCTAGAAAGATAATCTGTTGGGATGGCAGTAGTTTTGACTTTTGAATGCTGACTGTGTATCCCAAGGCCTGCAGTAGATGCATGACTGTCCAAATTTTCTTTTACGGTTTGTTTGTTGTCTGCTTGTATGAGGCAGTCGTCCAGGTAGGGGTATATTTGAATCCCCTGCAGTCTGCAGTGTGCCACTACTGATGCCAGGCATTTTGTGAACACTCTGGGCGCAGTAGATAAGCCAAACTGCAATGCTGAGAATTGATAATGCTCTGTCCCTGCAAGAAATCTGAGGTATCTTCTGCAGCTTTGTCGACTGGGACATGCAGGTATGCCTCCTTAAGGTCCAGAGTGACCAGCCAAGACCCCTTGCCCAGCATGGGAAGGAGTTGCTGCAACGTCAGCATTTTGAACTTTGGCACCATGAAAAAAGTATTTAGAGTTGACAAGTCCAGTATGGGTCTCCATTTGTTTTCTTTTCTTGGAACAAGGAACAGCCTTGAATAAAATCCCCGGCCTTGCTCCTGAGGAGGAACCCTTTCTATTGCTTTTATACTTAACAGCTTTGAAACTTGAGTGAGCGCCTCTGCCCTTTGATGTGGCAGGTTTGGCATGCCTTGTCTTACTGGTAATGTGTGGAAGTGGAATCTGTAACCTTTGTCTATCAAATCCAAAATCCAGTTGTCCTTGGTTAAGATAAGCCAGTTTTGAGAGAATAAAGGATAATTTTCCACCCAAAGGTGCTTCTCTTTGAACCTTTGTAGGCGGTACTTGTGGTGCAGCTGAACTGTCTGCGCCACTTCTTTGATTTGGAGGTTGCCATTGGCGGCCCCTGTAAGATCCTCTGTATTGCCCTCTACCTCGGGCACGTCTGCTTTTTCCCCTTTGAAACTTGTCTGAGCCGGGGAAGGACCAATTCTTTGAGGGCCAGTTTCTGCTGAATCGGGTGGCTGAACCTGAAGGAAATCCTTGACAGTCTGTACTGACTTTGCTTTTTCCTCTATGGATTTCAGTACATCTTGTGCATTAGCACCAAACAGCTTCTGTTTTTCCAGCTGTGCATCAAGTAACTTTACTTTAACATGGTCAGGCAAAGACTGATCCTTTAACCAAGCACGTCTACGTATCACAGCCCCAGTCATAGCTGCCCTACATGAAGCTTCCAATGCATCATAACCACACTGAAGAAAGTGGTTATTAACCTGCTGAGTGCTATGTATATGATCCTGCAATGCCTTTTTATCAATAGGCTCAGGAGAGGCTAACTTTCTGTAAATCATCCAGGAGAAAATCTTGGTAAACATGTGAAAAAGGCAGTTAAGTGACCTCATGGCTAGGGTAGTAGAGGTATATACTTTTTTACCCCATCTCTCCAGGGACATTGCTTCTCTGTCTGCTGACAGAGGGTTTTTGGTAGAGGAGGTAGCCACTCCCTTGGGGCCCTGTGAAACAGTTTCTAGATCCATAGAGTGGGCCTTAAAAAGGTGCTTGTGTCAGGGACCCTATAATATCTGTCCGGCTTGACAGGAGCAGGAGGAAGAGAATCAGGGTTAGCACTGGAGTCAGAGAAAACATCATCCAAAACATCCATAACAGGTGGAATAGCCAAAGGTCTGTGCTGGGGAAGCTTGAGGAAGGTACGAAGCCTTTTCCTGGAGTCAGAGAATTCCTGGCCCTGCCATTGAAAATGTTCCCTCATGGAATGCAGGACTTCACCAAAAGAGAAATCCTCTGGAGGGGAGGCAGAGGGAAATGATTCCTCAGCATCAGAGTCCTCGTAGGCCTGGAAGGATTCTTCTTTGGTATCAGAATGCTCAGAATCCCCAGAGGCTTCATCCGAAGAGAGGTCGTCCGCCTGCTCAGTTCTAGGCCTTTTCTCTGCAGGTGGCTGGGACCCCTGTCCGGATGAGACAGAGTCCCCCTGATAAGGGAAATAAGATCTGCAGCCAGAGACATGACCTGCTTATCAGATGAAGGGGCCTGGGTAGCAGGCTTAGGATGGGCCTTGGCCTGACTGGCGGCCTTAGCACGTGCAAAGGCCTTGATGGACATGGATACAGGGGGCCTAGCAGCCCCACGCGCAGGCGTAACCTTGTCCACCGAAATGGTGTCGGGTAGATCCAGAACTTCGGCTTCCAGAGGAAAATCAACAACCGGCACCGGAGAGATCTCGGAGACCGAAGGTAGTGTTAACGCTGTGTCGTCGTCCTGGAGCGGTGGATTTACCACTTCCGAAGGGACCGGAGCACTAGCAGAGGGTTTAGGAGTAGCATCGGTAGTGGACGTGGGCCGAGGGAGTCTGTCCCGGTCCTTGCGTTTAGCAGATTGGGTTGTCGGTTGATCCGACGGCATGATATACGCAAAAGATTCACCGAAAAAGTTCTCTGCGAATTCTGGCCGGCGCCTGAGAGTGCGCTTATTAAAGCAAGCACAAGCAGCACAGGCCGAGACGTCGTGGTCTGGGCCCAGGCAAGGAAGGCAGAGAGAATGGAAGTCCTTATGAGGTATTTGTTTACCACAAGACAAACAATTATTAACTTTCTCAATTTGTTCTGACATCGGCTGAGGCAAGAATAAATGTTCCCCAACGGGGTACTTAGCTTTTAGATGACTTCGGTACTGAAAACTCAGGAGCTGACCGACCGGCACTTGCGAACTGCTTCTGCTTCGGGCACCGCGCGGCAAGAAAGACTGAAGATGGCGTCGGCCGATGCCTTTATACTCCAGCCGTTGACGTCGGAGAGGAGGCGACGCCGGACCCAGACTTTGGAATTCGGCCGACCGAGGGCTGCCTGAGGCAGGACAACCCATATGTTATGACTGCAGTTGCATTCTTGAAGGACATTGTAGATATTTCCTACATGACTCCCTTATGGGGATGCGCAGATGGGCTTAAGTCTAGGGTGACTAACCAGGCATCCTTGGCCAACACAGGGAGAAGCTGTTGCAGGGTAAGCATCTTGAATTTTGGTGCCACCAGGAAGGTGTTGAGAACTGAAAGATCCAGGATTGCGCGCCAAGAGCCCTCTTTCCTGGATACCAGGAATAGTCCGGAGTAGAATCGCTGACCCCTCAGTTATACTGGAACAGGCTGACTAGCTCTGATATTGAGAAGGGAAAGTACTTGGTTTTGAGACTCTGCTCACTGGTTTGGAGGAAATTCTGGAAACCTGCTTGGGGTTGGCAGTGAATGGAAACAAAATTTATACCCCTGGGTTACAATAGAGGACCCATCAGTCCTGAGTGATGGACATCCAATTTTTTGCATGAAGAGCAGGTTTTCCTCCTAGGGGCACAAGGAATTGGGCAGAGCTGGGAAGCAGAGTTGAGAATTCATTGTGAGCTTTTTCCATAAGGAGGTGGCTTACCACTCCCTGCTCTAGGGGTGGGACCGCTCCACTGCTTAGATCTCTGCATACACTGAGACTGTAGTCTGGGTTGTTTCCCCGGGTCTTGTTTGGGAAGGCCTGGAGGGGGCTGGAAAGGACCAGTGTTTTGAAGGGCAATGCCTACTGAATTTAGGCAGTTGCACTTGTAGGAATTATTTTAACAGTTTGCACAGATTTAGCCTTTTCTTCCATCTTTAAGAGCTTCTTCTGCTTTGGTGCCAAACAGTGCTTATTTAAAGGAGCTTCTAGTAAATTTAGACTTGACATGCTCTGGCAAGGCCTGCTCCTTCAGACAAGCATGTCTTCTCAGTACAGAGCCAGTGACTGCTGTCCAGCAAGATGCTTCCAGGGCATCAAAGCCACACTGCAAAGTATGCTTACTAACTTGGTTTGCAGTGTGTGTAAGCTCCTGCAATTACAATCTGGAATAATTACCACTTTTTTAATAAGTTCCATAATATGTTGCTGGTATTTCAGCATGTGAAACTGGCAATTCAATGCCCTGAAATCCCTGTCCAAAGGGATAGGATTTTTGGCTGTAGTAGCCTTAATATCTTTAGGTCCCTGGGAAATTCTCTTAATCAGCAGTAGGATTCTTGAAAAGAAATTAGTCAGAATCAGTTACTCTGCAGTACCTGTCTGGTTTCCTATGGACCGGAGGTAAAGTGTCTGGAGTAAGACTGGATTCCATGAAATCATCCACAACATCCAGGACAGGGAGTATAGCTAAAGGCCTGTGCTGAGAAAGATTCAGAGTCTTTTTTTGGACTGAGGATAGTCTTGGCATTCCCAGTAGAAATGGTCTCAAAGTATGCAAGGTTTCACCAAAAGAAATCCTCTGGAGGGGAGGCAGAGGGAATGGATTCCTATGCATCTGAATCCTCATAGGAAGATAAGAGCATGTCTTCATAATCAGAAAGGTCAGAGTCATCGGACTCCTGGTCAGTAGAACCTAAAGGGGACTGGAGTCTTCTCTTAGCTGGGGAAGGCTGGCTTCCCCTAATCAGTGTAATAAGGTCTTCAGCCATTCTAAGCATTTGTTTTTGTGGCATGGGTGCCTGAGCTTGCGCTTTGTTCAGTTTTCTAGGCACAGTGCGTACTCTGGGCCTAAAACTCGGTAGTTTTGGTTAAAAAAGAAGTCCAAAATCGGAACGAAAAACTCCCTTAGAAGCCAGTGCCTGCACAGCAGCTCTGGATCCATCTAAGGTAGAGACTTCTGCTGGTTCCATAGTCGAAGCAGCATCTCGCGGCATACTGGACGCCGAATGGGTCTCAGCAGAAGGCCTGCGAATCCATAGAAGCAGGCATCAGGGGCTGCAAAGGCACCTCACTGAGTATCGGCGGACTGGCAACTAGCTTAACAGAAGAGTTGTCGGCAGTTTTGGACCTATGCGGTCTCTGTCTACGTTTTTTCGGAAGATCGGTAGTCCGATGGCTTACTGAAGCCATTTCAGAATACTGAGATCGAGAGCAAAAGAATTGACAAAGATAGCCCAATGAATGATTCGGGTGTTAAACAAGGCACAAAACAGACAGAGAGGGACGTCGTAGTCTGAGCCTAAACAGGTGACGCAGTAAGAATGAAAATCTGACGTATTTGCTTTCCATAGGAAAGACAACTGTTAAGTTTTTCTGACATCGGTTAGAGCAAGAAAAAATGATTCCCAATAGGGTACTTGGCTTTAGAAAACTACAGGATTATTCAATTCTAAAACGAAAAATTCAGGTAGCTGCCGACCGGCACTTGCGAACTGCTTCGGCTTTGGGCTCCTCCTCGGCAAGAAAGACAGATATAATGGCGTCGGCTGCCTGTTTTTATATCCCAGATTACCTGACATCATGGAAGAAGCGACAGCATCCAACGCAGAAATACTAAGTCTCTGGTATTCGGGCCGACTTGAGTGCTACCTGCAGGCAGATAACCAAGTGTGATGACTGCAACAGTGAAACACTAAGAACATCTCCCTGCCTCAAGAGTGGAAGTTGTCCACGGTTTCGTTCTCTGCTGTCCCTGGGATTAGTCTGTCCCTGCTGTGCTTTCCTTGCACCTGTCTGCTAGGTGCAGGAAAGGACCAGTGTTTTGAGGGAAAATTTCTGCTGAACCTAGGTTGCTGCACCTGAAGGAAATCTTTTACTGTTTGCATAGATTTTGCTTTGTCTTGTATCTTTTTAAGCACCACTACTTTTATCCAAACAAGCAGTCCTTATCCAAGGGTGCATCAAGTAATTTAGACTGGACATGATCAGAGGTTGTTCCTTCAACCATGCATGTCTCCTAATGACAGATCCTGACACTGCTGCCCTGCTTGAGATTTCTTGGACGTCATATTCACAGTGCAAGGTGTTTAGCCACTTGACGAGTAGAGTGCAGTAAATCTGCTCTTTAGAATTGGCACAGTCAGGAAAGGTTTAAATCTTTTGTTTTAATAGTTCCAAAGTGTGTTGATATTTTAACATGTAGAACTGGCAGTTGAGTGCTTTGATAGCAAAAAATGAAGAGGTTTATACTTTTTTTTTTACCCCCAACTGTCCAGAGCTCTGGAGTCCTAGTCAGTAGTAGGATTCTTTGCAGAACTAGCCTTCGCTCCTTTGGGTCCCTGTATGACCTTGGGGTCTGGAGCAGGACTTCTGCACAGGTATTTGTGAGAATCCTGTACCCTGTAATATCAGTCAGGTTTTTCTGGGAGCAAGTGGGAGGGTGTCTGGATTTAAGCTGGATTCCTGGAAGACATCAACCACCTCTAAGATAGGGGGGGGTGGTGGCCAAGGGTCTGTGCTGGGGCAGGTCTAGAAACTTAGGTCTTTTCTTAGACAGAGGGAAGTCCTGGGATTCCCAGTGGAAATGTTCCCTGAGGGTTTGAAGGGTTTCCCCAAAAGACAGGTCTTATGGTGGGGAGGCAGAAGGGAGAGATTCCTCAGCATCTGAATCCTCATAAGCAGTAAGAGATTGTTCCTCTTCCAAATCTGAATAATCAGACTCCTCAGAATCCTGTTGTGTCAGTCTTTTAGAAGGTGCGGCCTGACTACCCCTGATAAGGGTGACAAGCTCCCCCCCCCCCCCAACATTTTAAGCATTTGAGCTTGGGGTGGTGGAGCAGGGGTATAATGGTGGCTAGAGGTATTTGTATCCATCGGTCTGAGAGAAATAGTCTGAGAAGACATCTGTTATTGTTTAGATTCGGTAGTGTGTAAAATTTCCTTGGAAGTCAGTGCCTGCATTGCAGCTCCGGACCCAACCAAGGCAGGGACAACCAAAGACTTGGAAGACTAAGATTTCCATGGCATTTATTTAGCATCTGATGAAGCAGGTTTTCCTGCAAAAGTGCTCAAGTTCTGTGACTAAACTGTTACTGGAATCCAAGGCCATTTCTCTGTCCATTTGTGTTTTTTCATTTCTTGGAGCTTGTGTTTTCTTGGGACTCTTATCTGGATAGGTTAGTGGTAGTTTTCTTGTTTGTTTTGTATAATTTTTTTGACCGATATTTTTGCAAAAAAACGTATGGCCATTGGGTCATCCTGTGGTTCACTACATGCAAACAGGTTACATGGGAAATGTACAAGGTCTCTTGATTTCTTTTGAGTTTAGAAAAAAAAAAAACAGGCTGCAATATTGGAATTTGTTCAACATTTGAATGCATTTTTTGAAATTTACATATGAAATAGGGCTAGATTCTATTCACTGTCTTGACATTTTGTTAAAGCCTACAAAAAATGTACATATACCTCTACATATGGAAAAACTAAACTATTACACTAGCATGCATCCTCTTAAGAAAAAAAAAAAAAAAAGAGGTGGTGAAGGGCAATTTGTAAGCGTGGTGGCTAGAATGGTTAATTGAAGAATATTTGGTCAAACGTAACAAAGGAGATATTCTTAAGAGGTTACCAGGGGGCCTCTTAACGATGCATTACAAGATGCGCCAGAGAGAAAGTACAGTTGTGTACACTTACCAAAAATGTAGATGTTAAGAGTGTATTCACTGTTGCAGTCATTACATTTGGGTAATCTGCTGGCAGGTTGCCCTCATCAGCCTGATAAAGTCTTGGTCCTGTGTCGGTTGCTGTTCCTTCTTCCATGTCAGGTCGTCAGGGGTATAAAACATGCAGGCAATGCCATTTGCATCAGTTTTTCTTGCCCCAGATGTCAGGTGCCCCCCAAATGGGGAGCTAAATATATTATATATATATATGCATGTAATTTAGAACACAAGAAATATACCGCCAAATAAAAGCAAATACAACAAAAAGGCTTTTGAGCATAGTAAAAGAAAGAAGAGTTATAACAAGAGGAAAGTAGGGGGCTGGCGGGTGGGTAACCAGGACTGCAACAGTGAATACACTAACATCTACATTTATGGCAAGTGTACACAACTGCACTATGTTCAACATGTTTCACTGTTGGTCATTACATTTGGGTAGAATACCAAAGCTATGGTTGGGAAGATGGAATTATACAGCATTAGGAGCAGCTATAAGGCCATGCAGGACAGCAGGGGCAAAGCCTGCTCTGGATTTAGAGAAGAGGTAAATGGTAATGTTTGAACGTATGAACTGAGCTCCAGGTGGCTGCTTCTAGAAAGTCTCTGGTAGAAACCCCTCAGAGAGACTGCAGAAGTAGATGCAGCCTGGTGGAATGGGATCTGATCCCCTTGGGAACAGGTTTACCATGATGCATGTAGCATAAATGAATACAATGGCTTATCCAATTTTGAAAGTCTGCTTTGAAATAGCCTTTCCCTCTGCAGCAAATGCCACCAGTAGTTGCTCAGACTTTAGAGTTTTTGTCCCGTTTAAGTAGAATCTTAGTTGTCTGTGTACATCCAATGAATGCAGAATCCACTCCCCCTTGTTCTGTGGATTTGGGAAAAAGGTTGGCAGATGAATGGTCTGATTAAGAGCCACACTAGATACCACCTTAGGCATAAAGGATGGATTGGTCCTGAGTGACACCCTGTCCGGGTAGAAAATAATAAAAGGCTCCACTGCCATGACAACCTGTAGTTCTGAAATCCTTCAAGCTGAAGTGACTTAAAAGAAAAGCAGTCTTCCAAGAGAGAAATTTTGTCTGCAATAGCAGCTGGCTCAAAAGGAGGTAGGGTGAGCTTTTTCAACACAAAGGTGAGGTCCCATGCCGGAGTTGGTGCTCTCCTGGGAGGTCTTAAATTTTTGGTCCCTCTGAGATACTGCTTTAGCAGGGGATGAGAAAAGAGGGGAGGGGCTCTGTGTTGTAATGAGCTGAAATGGCAGAGGCATGGATTTTTATGGAAGAGAAAGATAGGCCCTTGTGAAGCATCTCAGTTAAATATTGCTGAATCTGAGGAATATTGGGCATTGCTGTGCTTATTCCTTGTGCCTTGTTTCAGGCACAGAATCTTTTCCATTTATCAGCATAAGATTTTCTAGTACTAGGTCTTCTAGCCTCCAAAATGACATCCATTACAGGTTTGCCGAGATGTAACTGGTGAAATTAGCTGATTAGCCATGCTGCAAGATTCAGAGTTTGGAGCAGAGTGTGCAGAATTTGACAGTTCTGCTGAGACAGTAGATAAGGTGCCTGAGGCAGGTACCACAGAGGAAGGTGTGACATTGTGTAGGAGCAGGTACCAGTGTTGGCGAGGCCAGTCTGGAGCAATCAGAATCATTTTTGTTTTTTCCTGACTTAGTAATACATTGGAGAGCAAACAGAGGTGGAAAGGCATAGACTGAAGGATAGAACATCCACTTTCCAAGCTTTGTGATGGCTTCTTGTGCAGAATTTGTCCAACTGATAGATCTTTTTGCCTCGCCCCAAAACTATTTGAGCTCCCCCATTTGTGTGTCAACATGTTGAAGATTTGTGGATACAGTTTCCATTCGTGTGGGTCCATAAGATTTCTGCTTAGTTCGTCTGCCAGAGCATTTTGCTTTCCTGGCAGGAATTGAGCTTATAGATGCATCTGGTGCGTCAAGGTGTTGTTCCACAAAGTCATGGCTAGTCTGCAAAGGGGGAAGGAATAGGTACCCCCCTGCTTGTTTATGTACCACATGACATGTCAGTATCAGTAGTTGTCTTGGATGAAGTCCTTGAAAGCTGTCAGAGCATTCTGTACAGCTAGCATCTCTTTCTGGTTGAAATGCAGGTGCATCTGATTTGGGCTCCATTCGCCCTGAATGCATCTCCCTGCCAGATGCACCCCCCCAAGCGTAATCTGATGCGTCTGTAGTCAGTGTTTGGTTGGCGGGGAGGATGAACGAGTCCCTTGTTTTGGTGACAGGCCTCTGCCCACCATAGGAACTCTTGCTGCAGGCAAGGAATGACAGGAATCATTGTTTCCAGGCTGTGACAATATTGACTCCATAAGCTTTTTAGGTACCACTGAAGTTTCCTCATATGCAGTTTTGCATATGGAATTAGTAGAATGCAGGAAGCCATGAACCCCAGGGCCTGCAGAATTTGCCTTGCAGATAACTGGGTTTTTGTGGCCACTTGTTTGAAATAAGTCATCAATTGGATTTGTTTTTCTGGAGTGAGGCAAGTCATCTGGGCAGTTGTATTCAAGCTTGTACTAAGGAATGTAATTGGAGAGGGTACCAGTTTTGATTTCTTTTCATTTATGGTGTACCCTAGGCAAGTTAGAAGCCTTTTTACAAACGCCAGATGCTGTAAAAGAGTGTGCCCTTGTTTTCTGCCTGAATTAGACAATCGTCCAGATAAGGATATATTTTAATGTTTCTTTGTCTGCCAAATGCAATTACTGGTGCCAGGCACTTTGGCTTATCTACTGCGCCCTGGGTCTTCGCAAAGGGCACTGCAGAGAACTGGTAATGCAAATAGCCTGCTTTGAAGCGGAGGTATCTTCTGCCAGATTCCCTGATTGGGATATGCAGGCAAGCCTAGAGTTACCAACCAGGCATCCTTGCCTAGCATAGGCAGTAACTGTTGTAGAGTCAGCATCTTGAATCTTGGAAGGTCCAGGAATGTATTTAGAATGTATAAGTCCAGAATTGGATGCCATGATTTGTCTTTTTTGGATACCAGGAAAAGTCTTGAATAAAAACCTAGTCACTTTTCCTTATGATACTGGTTGAATAGCCCCCATATTCATGAGGGACATAACTTGCTTCTGGGCCTCTGCCCACTGATTTGGAGGCAGATCTGGCCATCCGTTTGGGATTGGCAACATGTGGAAGTTAAATCTGTATCCCTGGGATACTATATTTAAAACCCACTTGTCCTGGGTAATTAGATGCCAATTTTGTGCATGACATGCTAGTTTTCCTCCCAAAGGGGCTGCCAAAAGATAAGTGCTTGGAGATGGCAGAGGATAGTCAGAGACTTTTTACCGTAGGGAGGTGCCTTGCTACTTCCAGATTTGGAGGTGGAGGCACCCCATTGTTTTGATCTGCAAATTCCTTGTGACTGAAACCTGGAGCCTTTAGAGTGTCTGGGTTTGACCTGAGCGGCTCTGGTGGATACTGGAAAGGACCAATTCTTAGTTGCAGACGTGTAAACCTTCTTACCCCATCTATCCAGCACCCTGGAGTCTAACAGAAGGGGCAGGATTTTTAGCAGTAGAAGCCTTAACACCCTTGGGATCCTGGGAAATGGTTTCAGTGTCAGCAGCAGGGTTTTTAAAAAGGAATTTGTGGGAGTCAGGAACCCTGTAATATTTGTCTGGCTTACTAGGAGCCAGAGGCAGGGAATCAGGAGCCATGCTGGATTCTGAGAAAACATCAATATCTAGAACAGGAGGTACAGCCAAAGGCCTATGCTGAGGCAGAAGGAAATCCCTAAGCCTCTTTTTAGATTCTGAAAAATCCCGACTCCCAATGAAAATGTTCCCTTAAGGTATGCAAAGGTTCTCTAAAAGAAAAATCCTCAGGAGAAGCAGAAGGGATGGGTTCTTCTGCACCAGAATCCTCATAAGGTGGAATAGATAATTCCTGATCAGATCAGGTTTTCATTTCTTCTTATTCCTCTTCTGAAGATTCATAGTCACTGCCTTGCCTAGGCCTCTTAGCAGGAGGGGGTTGGGAACCCCTGATCAAGGAAATTAAATCCTCAGCCATTTTGATCATTTGTTTTTTAGGCATAGAGCCCAAGCATCAGCTTTTTAGACATAAAAGTTGATTTTGGCCTAAGTTTTGATGATGGCATCTGTTCAATATACAAATCTTCAGGCCTGAAAACACCCTCAGAAGCCGGTGCCTGCTCAGTGGCTTCGGACCCATCTAAGGTAGAGACATCTGCGGGTTCAATACTTAAGTGTCTCGTGGCATACCGGACTCCGAATGGGTCTCAGTAGAGGCCTGCGAATCAAAAGTAGTGGGTATCAGGGGCTGCAAAAGCGCCTCACTGAGTACCAGTGAACCAGTGACTGGCTTAGAAGCTCAATCATCTGTTTTGGACCTTGACCGTCTTTTTTTGCATTTTTTGTGTATTCCGGTAGTTGGACTGCTAACAGATGACATTTCTGGATAGTTCCATCTTGGTACTGTAAGAAACCCGCAAGTATGGCTAGTGCAACGGCCCAAATTCCTGAATATCACAAATCAAATAAACAGCCAGCACAATTCGGTGTGGAAAAATATAAATACATGGTGTATTAAAAAATACACCTGACCAACAAATACATCAGACCTGTTTCGGCAATGCTGCCTTCCTCAGTGAGCAAAAAAATAAAAATTCCCTCCAACAGAGCTATACACACATACGAGAATAAATTACCAATTAAACAATTGTTAAAATGAACAGGGTTTAAAAATGATCATTCAGGCCAAGTGGAAATAATCCACAGAGCTTTACTATCCATTTCTTTTACATTTAGTATCTCATGCATTTCTACCTTATCTTGTGTGGTGTGTAAGATGCAGTCAATAACTGTAAATCTAAAGCAGCCAGTCTTATGTTTGCATATATGTTTATACAAAGCACTAACTTGTTTGCAGCTCTTGATATCACTCATATGTTCACTTATCCGCATTCTAAATGGTCTACAGGTTTGTCCAACATAAAATGCTGGACATGTACAACTTGCCAGATATATCATCCAACTGGTGTTACAAGTAGCAACAAAAGTAATATCAAAAACATAAGGTGTATTCTGGCTGGTAAAACTGCTAGTTTTATAAACCTCAGAACTGCAAAAATGGCCACATGGATTACAACCCATCAATTTGTCTCCCATCATAGTTTGCTGGATAGAAGACCTATCCTGATTTTGATACCTTAAGAACCCAATGACCTGCCTTTACAAAAGGAATAATTACATCCATCACCCACAACTTCCATGACTGATTCTTCCCCTTGAAGTATGCCCCAATGTCTAGAAATAATATTCATAAAGGAATGTGTTTTTACCGTAAGTAGTAACTAACCTAACTATTACGCCTGGTGGGTTGATCATCCTTATATACAAGCAAATCCAATCTATCCTGCTGGGAAGCAAACTGGCCCGCTCTGCAGACAAGGGGGGAGCAATAGT
This sequence comes from Protopterus annectens, assembly GCF_019279795.1. Taxonomy (NCBI): domain Eukaryota; kingdom Metazoa; phylum Chordata; order Ceratodontiformes; family Protopteridae; genus Protopterus; species Protopterus annectens. Next base: position 1,624,470,794 of record NC_056731.1, read on the forward strand.
TGTCTAAGATTGGACAAAATATAATGAGGCACAGAGACAAATTGTGGATCAAAAATATCAGATAATGCCTATACATGCTACAGCCAAATTTAAGATAGAGATTGATGCCTTTTTGGATTTGGCAGTTGAAGGTATTATTTAAAGAAATGGATAGTCAAGCTCTGTGGATTTCCACCTGGCCTGAATGATAATTTTTAAACCCTGTTCAATTTAACAATTGTTTAATTGGCAACTGATTCTCATATGTATATATAGCTCTGCTGGAGGAAATTTTTATTTTTTTGCTCACTGAGGAAGGCAGCATTGCCGAAACCGGTCTGATGTATTTGTTGGTCAGATGTATTTTTTAATACACCACGTATTTATAATATAGTTTTACAGACCAAATTGTGCTGGCTCTGTTTATTTGATTTGTAGTTAAATTTTGAGCCAAAACATTGATGCAAAAATACAGACGCTTAACAGTGCGTTGGTTAAATTTAGCACAAAACAGACAGCAAGGCACATTGTGGTCAGGGCCTAGGCAAGGAATACAGTACAAATGAAAATCCTTGAGGTATTTGCTTCCCACAAGTAATACAACTAACTTTTATGGACATTGGTAAGGAGCAAGAAAAAGTACAGTTTTGTACCTACCATAAATGTAGATGTTCGAAGATCCACATTGCTGCAGTCCTTACATATGGGTAGTCCGCTGTCCTCGGTCGGCCCGAATACCAAAGTATTAGGCTGACGTCGGTCATGGGCGCTTAGATCTGACAGAGCGTCAGGGTATAAAAGCGCATGACAGACGTCATATCCTCAGTCTTTTCTTGCCCCAGATGTCAGAAGGCCCTAAAAAGAAAGGCCACAGCCAAAAATAGAACACTTCCCAAAAAGCATGTACAAATAACAGCTACCACCCAGACCATACAACCATTCCAAACTACAGAGGGGAAGGAGGGAGGGTAAATTGGACTGCAGCAATATGGATCTTCGAACATCTACATTTATGGTAGGTACAAAACTGTACTATGTTCTTCATCTCACATTGCTGCAGTCCTTACATATGGGTAGAATCCCAAAGCAGAGGCAAAGGGAGGCTGGCAAAATCATAAAGCATTAGGAGCTGCCAAAATGCCCTGTAAGATTGCAGTGGCAAACCCAGCCCTAGATTTGGAATAAAGAGGAAGATGGTAATGTTTAGAAAAAGTATGCACTGAACTCCAAGTAGCCGCTTCCAAAATATCTTTAGTAGCTACTCCCCTTAAAAAAGCTGTGGAAGTGGCAGTAGCCCTAGTGGAGTGAGGTCTGATTCCAGCCGGAATCTCCTTACCATGATGAGAATAACAAAAAGCAATACAAAAGCCAATCCACTTAGAAATAGTTTGTTTTGAAACAGATTTCCCCTGAGAACCCAAAGCAAAAGAAACAAACAACTGCTGAGACTGTCTGAACCCTTTAGTTCTGCTCAAGTAATAACGCAACTGCCTGTGAATATCCAAAGTGTGCAAAATTTTCTCCCCTTTATTTTGGGGATCTGCATAAAAAGTAGGCAAATGAATTGATTGGTTCAAGGCCACATTTGAAACCACTTTAGGCATAAAAGTAGGATTAGTACGCAAAGATACCCTATCCTTATGAAAAATTAGGAAGGGTTCAACTGCCGTAAGAGCCTGTAATTCAGAAACCCTTCTAGCAGACGTAATGGCCAACAAAAAAGCAGTCTTCCAAGACAAAAACTTTAACTCAGCAGTAGCTGCAGGTTCAAAAGGAGGTAAAGTAAGTTTTTCCAACACAAAATTGAGATCCCAGGCAGGAGTAGGAGCTCTACATGGGGGTCTTATGTTCTTTGCCCCTCTAAGAAATTGCTTAAACAAAGGATGAGAGAATAATGGAGGGTCACAGTCATAGTGAGCAGAAATGGCTGCAGCATGAACTTTTATAGAGGAGAAAGACAAATCCTGGTCTAATAATTCTGTAAGATATTGAAGAGAAACACTTAAATCAGGCCTGGAAACATCAAAGCCCTTTGCTTTGCTCCAAATTAAAAATCTCCTCCATTTATCAGCATAAACTTTCCTTGTACTAGGCCTTCTGGCCTCCAAAATAACATTCAAAACTTGTGGAAGCTGCGACCCCCCAGGGTCTAGAACAGAATATGCCAGGCTGTTAGATGCAGGGACTGAATCCTGACACTGAGGAAATGATTGCCCTCCTGTGACAAAAGGTGCAGAATTGAAGGCAAAGGCCATGGAGGCTCCCGTACTAAACTCCTCAGCAGAGGGTACCAGTGCTGTCGAGGCCAATCTGGAGCTATTAGAATCATGGAGGGCTTGTCTTGTCTGACCTTCAAGAGTACCTTGGGGAGGAGAGGCAGAGGCGGAAAGGCATAGATGTGAAGATTGCTCCAACTGAATGATAGAGCATCCACTTTCCAAGCTGTGGGATGAAACATTTTTGTGCAAAACTTTGGCAACTAGAAATTTAGTGGAGAAGCGAACAGATCTATGTCTGGAGTTCCCCATATCACTGTCAATTTTCGAAATACATGAGGATCCCATTTCCACTCGTGGGGATCCACCATCTGTCTGCTCAAAACATCTGCCAAGGAGTTCTGTGCTCCTGGTAGAAACCGTGCCTGAAGATTGAGGTGTAAACAGAGCAGTCTCCCACAAAATCATTGCTTGCCTGCAAAGAGGGTACGAATGGGTTCCCCCTTGCTTGTTGATGTACCACATGACAGTTGTGTTGTCTGTTTGAATCAACACCTGCCCTGGGTGAAGTAAATCCTTGAAAGCCATCAATGCAAATTGGACTGCTAACATCTCCTTCAAGTTGATATGTAAATGTTGAAGTCTGGCAGGCCACGTGTCTTGAACCCATTTTCCATTGAGGTGTGCTCCCCAAGCCTTGTCCGAGGCATCTGTCGTTAAAATCTGACTCTCCTCTGGTCGGGTCACAGAGTCCCTTGTTTAGGTGACATTCCTGAGTCCACCACAAAAATTCCTTTTGAATGCAAGGTATTATTTGAATGATAGTGTCCAGATCTTGGCAGTGTTGTGTCCATACATTTTTGAGATACCATTGTAGCTTCCTCATATGCAGTTTGGCATTGGGAAGCACCAGAATACAAGATGCCATGAACCCCAAGGCTTGAAGGACTGTCCTTGCAGTCAGCCTGGACCGTAGAGACAATTGATGGAAGTAAAGTGTAAGGTTCTTTTGCTTGTCCGGGGTCAAAAAGGCCATCTGGGAAGCTGTATTCAGTCTCACACCCAGAAAGCACATTTCCTGAGAGGGTACTAGACTGGACTTTGTTTCGTTCACAGAACACCCTAGGCACCTTAACACTGCCATCACATACTGTAGATGATGAAGAAGGTCGTACTTGTCTTGAGCAAGAATCAGGCAATCGTCCAAATAAGGATAAATTTGTATTCCTCTTAACCTGAAGAAGGCTATCACTGGAGCCAGAACCTTTGTGAACACCCTGGGCGCAGTAGATAAGCCAAAGGGCAATGCAGAGAACTGATAATGTAAAGTCCCAGACCGAAAACGCAGGTATCTCCTGCAACTGGGCCTGATAGGAACATGAAGATAAGCCTCTGAGATCCAGAGTTACCATCTAGTGATCTTTGTCCAACAGAGGTAGAAGTTGTTGCAACGTCAACATTTTGAATTTTGGAATGTCCAGGTATGTGTTGAGGATAGATAAATCCAAAATCGGCCTCCAAGTGTCTCCTTTCTTTGGTACTAGAAACAGGCGAGAATAAAATCCTAGACCCACTTCTGACAGAGGGACCTGCTGTATAGCCTCCATATGAAGAAGTAAAGAAATCTGCTTGTGAGCCTCTACCCTTTGCTGAGGAGGAACGTCTGGCATACCTTTGAAAGGAGGCAATGTATGGAAATAAAACTTGTGGCCTCAGTTTATAAATGTCCAACACCCATTTGTCCTGGGTGACTAATAGCCAGTTTTGCTTGAAGAGTGCAAACTTTCCTCCCAAAGGAGCTGCCAGGCAGGAAGAATCTGGCAGCTGAAAATGCAGGTCATTGGGCCTGTTTACGAAAGGACTGGCCCCTGCCCTCACCTGTAGATTGTGCAGGTGAACTCCACGTTCTAGGCCTGAAAGTACTCTGAGTTCTGCCCCTACCACGTCTAGATCTACCCCTAGACTGAGAATCAGAAGGATAAGCCCATCCCTTAGTAGGCCAATTCCTGCTAAACTTAGGAGGCTGCACCTGCAAAAAATCTTTAACAGTCTGCATAGACTTAGCCTGGTCTTCCATTTTCTTCAAGACAGACTCCACAGGAGAGCCAAACAAAACTTCAGATTGTAAAGGAGCATCCAAAATTCTAGTCTTAACATGCTCTGACAAATTCTGATCCTTAAGCCAGGCGTGCCTGCGGATAACTGAACCAGTGGCAGCCACCCTGGAAGAAGCCTGTAAAGCATCGAAACCACACTGCAGAGAATGCTTACCCACCTGTTCAGAGGCATGTACCAAATCCTGTAATTCTTTACACTCTATGCCAAAGCATCCACTTTAGATTTTAGTTGAGTAAGGAGAAAATTCTGATACTTCAACATATGAAACTGGCAATTCAAAGCCCTCATTGCTAAAGTGGAAGAGGTGTACACTTTCTTACCCCATCTATCCAAAGCTCTAGCATCTTTATCTATAGGAACTGGATTCTGTACCACAGAAGCCCTGACACCCTTAGGTCCCTAATAGTTTCTGGGTCAGCCCTTGGACTCATACAGATATTTATGAGCCTCAGGTACTCTGTAATACCTGTCTGGCTTAACTGGCGCAGGAGGCAGAGAGTCTGGATTAAGGGAAGCCTCGGAGAAAACGTCTTGAACATCCAAAACAGGAGGTATAGCCAAGGGCCTATGTTGTGGTAAAAACAAAAATTCCCTAAGCCTCTTTCGGGAATCTGAGAAATCCTGACCTTCCCATTTAAAATGTTCCCTCATAGAAAGCAGGGTTTCTGAAAAAGATAAATCCTCTGGAGGAGAAGCAGGAGTGGAATCCTCTGCGTCTGAATCAGAAGGGGGAAAATCCTGAATGTCTTCAGCCGAAGACTCTTGAGTAATCTGAAGCCTGCTCCAAACTTTCCACCTCTGGCTCCACCCTAGGTCTCTTATCAGGAGGGGGCATAGAACCTCTGATTAAAGAAATTAAATCTTCTGCCATTTTAAGCATGTGTTTTTTAGGCACAGGACCTGCAGAACTAGGACTGACACCCGTGGAAGGCAAACCAGGCCTGCCTTTGGAAGGAGCCTTACAGACAGAAGGGGAAGGCCTAAACACCTTAGGCAAGGAAGGGAGAACAGCAACCTGAGAGGCCCCCTCAGCCTGACCTGACTCTTGCGAGGCCACATCTTGCAAAATCAAAGCCTCCCCCTGAGACTCAACTGAAACCTCGGCTGGATCCACAGATTCCACCGTAGTTTCTAAAGAACCGGCGTCCGGAACGGACGACTCATCCTGCCTGGACTTTAAAGATTTGTCTTTGCGCTTCTTCGCGGTAGCGGGCGTCGGAGGATCCAACGGCATATGATAATTACACCGCTTACCGAAGACAAGCCTAGCGCAATCTAACCTAGGTTTAATGGTGCGCTTATTAAACCTAGCACAAAAGCGACACCCGACTACGTCGTGTTCAGGTCCCAAACAAGGAATACAAAGAGAGTGGTAATCCCTATGCGGTATCTGTTTCCCACAAGAAATACAATTATTCACTTTTTCTGACATCCGGAATTAACTGAGGCAAGAAAAAACAAAAATATTCCCCAACGGGGTACTTAGCCCAACTTGGATTCGGTCTGAAACTCAGAATACGAAAATTTCAGAACGCCGAACGGCACTTGCAAATGCTGCTTCTGCATCGGACCATGCAGCAAAAAAGACTGAGGATATGACGTCGGTCATGCGCTTTTATACCCTGACGCTCTGAAGTCAGATCTAAGCGCCCATGACCGACGTCAGCCTAATACTTTGGTATTCGGGCCGACCGAGGACAGCGGACTACCCATATGTAAGGACTGCAGCAATGTGAGATGAAGAACATAGTTTCCCCAATGGGGTACTTAGCTTTAGGTTGAAGATTTCGGTTCTGAAACTCGAAAACGAAAATTTCAGGAGTCTGACTGGCACTTACGAACTGCTTCTGCTTTGGGCACCGCGTGGCAAGACGGATGAAAATGGCATCACCTGCATGTTTTATACCCCCGACAACCTGATGTCATGGAAGTTGGGACAGCAACCGACGCAGGACCCAAGACTTTGTTAATCAGGCCGACTGAGGGCAACCTGCAAGCAGATTACCCAAATGTAATGACTACAACACTGAAACACTAAACATCCTTGCATTTTGTCCCCATTCTTACTGAAGGTAATAAGGGGTGAGAATCTGGTCCTTTATTCCAGTATGGACACTTACACCTGTGAAATTGACATGTATAACCAGTTTCATTACTTTTTCTACTGACAGTAGTGCTACAAGAGCTATATAGTATCGAATGAATATGCTAGGGGTAACTAAGTTTGGAAAACGACAGTTTTTAGAAAAGGTACCTTATTAAAATCTTTGAGTGAAGTGTTAAAATACCCACCTCTATACAAAGGACATGTTTAAATGTCAAGTGTAAAATTTGCAAACATATTGCTGTTGGTGAAAGCTTTACTATTAATGGAAGAAAGGTTTTATCCCAGGTAGATTCAACTGCCTAACAAAAAGGGTCGTTTACACTGCATTATGCCAGAGCTGTCTGTGCTTCTATGTAGGAAAAAAGTACAGCTGTGTACACTTACTATAAATGTAGATGTTAGAGTACATTCACTGTTGCAGTCATCACATTTGGGTTATTCCTGCCAGGGGTAGCCCTTAGTTGGCCCAAATACCAGAGGCTTAGTATTTCTATCTCTGTTGCTGTCGCTCCAGAACTGGCGCGTCAGGTAGTCAGTGGTATAAAATCAGGCAGCCAATGCCATTACAGTTTTTCTTGCCCTGTCAGAAGCCCCCAAATAGGGAGCTAGGTTATGGTGGACTGCCACCACCAGTAGAAAGTAAATACCAAAAATTCCCAGAAAGGAGAGAGGAAGAGGGAGAGAAGGGAGATGGAGGGAAACTAGGACTGCAACAGTGAATACACTAACATCTACATTTACGGCAAGTGTACACAACTGTACTATGTTCATGTTTCACTGTTGCAGTCATCACATTTGGGTTCATTCCCAAAGCTGAAAAGGGTGGAGGCAGTCAAGACGACTGGGGGCAGTCTAGGATGCCCTGCAAGACTGCAGTGGCAAAACCTGCCCTGGATCTGGAGAAGATAGGCAAGTGATAATGAAGGTATGAACAGATGTCCATGCTGCAGCAGCCTCCAGGATGTCCCTGATAGGGACCCCGCTGAGAAAATCTGCAGAGGTGGAGGTTGCCCTGGTGGGATGTGTCCTGACCCCCTTTGGGGGTGGTTTCCCATGCTGTTTTGTAGCAGAAATGGTGTGCTAGCCATTTGCAGATGGTTTGCTTGGATATGGCCTTGCCCTCTGCCCCTGCTGCGAAGATGACTAGCAATTGATTGTTTTTTCTAAAAGATTTAGCCCTATCAAGATAGAATCTGAGCTGTGAAAAGATTTAGCCCTATCAAGATAGAATCTGAGCTGTGCAGCATCTAGAGTGTGCAGAATCCTTTCCTCCCTTGTTTTGTGGGTTAGGGAAAAAGGTGGGCAAATTAATGTGCTTGAGAGCCACACTGGACACCACTTTAGGCATGAAAAAGAAGTTATGTTCTTACCATAACGTTCCATGCGAGTTGTTAATCTTGCCTTTGTTCTTGCACACGGGTTCGGAGCAGATCCCTCGGCTCCGAGTCGGCCACATTCCGAGCTCTGCGTCTAAGAGAAGCTTGAGGCAAACTCCCTATCCCATGATCCTCTCCCTATCCCATGATCCTCTCCTAACCCTCAGATCTAGTTTGCTATGAAAACCAAACAGAAGACATACCCGCCTACACATGCATACGTATCAATACACATATACATGTATATACACAAAAATGTAAGGACAGATATACACATACATTATACATGTCTGAATATGAATGCATACATAGAGACAGGCAGTCCAAGGGGACCAAGAGAAAAGAACCAGCCACCAGTCGTACCTGTTCTTCCAAAACACGGAGGGGGAAGGAGGGTGGGAATGTAAGAACAAAGGCGAGATGAACTCACATGGAACGTTATGGTAAGAACATAACTTCTTTATGTGAAGTTGTTCGATCTTGCCGTTTGCTCGTACACACGGGTAACGTCCCTAGCACCCTAAACCCCGGGTGGCTCACAGGAGAACATTCCTGAGAACAGTGGAACCAAAGGAAGCCCTGTCCCTGGAGGTCCTGTCCACTTTGTAATGAGTAATAAAGGTATGAGGTTTGGCCCAGGTAGCCGCTGCACAAATGGTATATCAGTAAGCGAGCAGCATGGGCTAAGGAAGTAGAAACAGCTCTAGTAGAATGAGCTTTAGCTTTGAGCGGAATAGACTTATTGGAAGATGAATAAACAAAGTTTATGCAGTCCGAAAGCCATTTGGATAACGTGATTTTTGTTACTGCAAGTCCTTTCTTATCTGCATGAGAAACAAAGTTGATCCAATTTCCTGAAGTCTTTTGTTCTGTCCAGATAAAATCTCAGCTGTCTGTGCATGTCCAATTTGTGTAACATGTACTCCACTTTATTGGTATGGTGCCTGAAAAAAGTGGGAAGTTCTATGGACTGATTAAGATTAGATTCTGAGCAGACTTTTGGTAGAAAGGATGGATTAGTACGTAAAGTGACCCTATCCGGGTGAAAGATCAGATATGGGGGTCTAAGTGACAGTGTCTGCAGCTCTGCGAGCTGAAGTGATTGCAACAAGAAACAGGGTTTTCCAGGAAAGATATTTAAGTGGGCATGACGAAGCTGGTTCAACATGAGTTGGGATACCATCAGATTTAAATTCCAAGGAAAAACTGGACTTCAAATGGGTGGTCGGAGATAAGTTCCCTTCATGAAAGCTCTACAATTGTAGCGCCCCTTTCACACACATGAAAATAAGATATGGCAGCCAGCTGTACCCTTATGGTGGATGTTGAAGCCCCCTGATGAAAAAGAGTAGATAGAAAATCTAGAACCTTATGAATAGGAGCAACCAAGGGATCTATACCTTGTTTGGAAGCCCAACACACGAAACGTTTCCACTTGCTCTTGTACAATTTTCTAGTGGAGGTTTTGTGGGAAGAAATCAAAATATGTTGTACTGCTGGAGACAAAAGATCTGACCTGGCTAAGCTGGGAAGTGGAGCAGCCATGCTGTCAATTTGAGTGACGAAAGAGAGGGGTGAAGAACTTCTGACGAGTGGGTCAGAAGGTCTGGCACTGGGTCCAGAGTCCAAGGTTCCTCTATTTGGTGAGCTTGGAGGAAAGGGAACCAGATTTGTCGAGGACAGAATGGTGCTATCAAGATGATCGTCCTTTCCAGACCTTTGGCTTTCTGCAGAAATTTCGAGATTAGTGGAACAGGAGGGAAGGCATATAAGAGACTCGGGGGCCAATCGTGCACAAGTGTGCCCCTGGGGGCACCCTGCAGAGGGAGAAGTAGGGCAAAATAGCTTCTGCATTTTGTATTCAAAGGGGATGCAAAAAGGTCGCAGTAAGGCTGACCCCATCTGCGGAATATCCTTTCAGCTACTTGATTTTTGAGGGACCACTCGTGAGGCAACAGGATGGCTCTGCTCAATCTGTCCGCTATTACGTTGGACGTCCCCGGGGTGTGCATTGCTATGAGAAAGCTTCCGGTGGACACAGTCCATTGCCAGATTCTCCGGGCCTCTCTGCATAAGGGGCAAGACCTGGTTCCTCCTTGTTTATGTACCAGACCATTGACATGTTGTCAGTCTGAATTGCAACTGTTCCCGGAGGTAATTAATCGTGAAAGTGTTGCAACGCCAGGAACACTGCTCTCAACTCCAGGACACTGATGTGCAGACTGTACTCCATTCGACCACTCGCCTTGAACTGTTCTTCCCTGAAAAAGTCCCCCCCACACTATCAGAGAAGCGTCCGTGGTCACTGTGGCTATGGGGGGGGGGCCTATCGTAAGCTCGTGGCTGTTCATCCACCATCGAAGACCCCGCTTGCAAGACTCTGAGCAGGATGCTGTGGGACAACGGTAGCTGTTGGTAAGACCACTGTGCGAAGAGTAGCTACTGGAGGATCCTCATGTGCATTCTCCCTAGGGGGACCGCGATAAGGGTAGCTGCCATCATGCCTAAAACCTTCAAGACCGGTGTAGCAGGGACTCTGTTTTGTAGAAGAGTAGAAATCTGTTCTCTCCAGGCTGAAACTCTTGTTTGGGGAAGCCTGATCAGAGGTAGTGTCCAATTCCGCTCCTATGAATGATGTATGCTGTGAGGGTGACAAGGCAGATTTTTCTAAGTTCAGTGTTATGCGTAAACAGGAACAGAGATTGATTGTATAGTCCCTGGCTTGCAATAGGTGATACCTGGTGGTGGCGGTAAGGAGCCAGTCGTCCAAGTATGGAAACACCTGGAATCCTAGTCATTTCAGGTGGGATGCCACTACTGCCATGCACTTGAACACCCTGGGGGCTGAGGTGAGGCCAAAGGGCAGAGCTCGAAACTGAAAATGACTGGCTCCCAGCCGGAAGCGCAGGTGATCCCTGGATGGCCTGGCCATTTTTATGTGGTAGTACACATCCTTGAGATCTATAGAGCACATCCAGTCCTTAGTTTGAAGAAACGGAAGGATCGATTGTAGCATGACCATCCGGAATTTCTCCTTCACGAAGGTATCGAGTTTGCTGAGGTCCAGTATCGGCCTCCAGTCCCCTGTTTTCATTGGAACTAAAAAGAACCTTGAGTAAGTTCCGGATCCTATTTGGTCCGCCGGGACTGGCTGGATGACATTTTTCTAACAGCCTTTGTATTTCTATGGCTGCCTGATCCCGCAGAGTGGGTGGAACATCTGGGAATCTTTTTTGGGTGGGAGGACAGTCTGAGAGGGATATTGTATCCTCTGGTTATTATGCTTTTTACCCAGGAAGCTGAAGTGAGATTTATCCAGGCCTCCAGAGTAGACAGCCTGGCCTCCCCTCAGGAGTGCTGGAAGGGCTTCCCACGGACACTATCCCTGTCGCCCTGGTTCTGCGGACCCCCTCTGCCGCCTGGGCGGTGTCTTCCATTCCTTCCCCCTCCTCTGCCTCTGGAGGGGGTTTCACAAGGTGTGGATTGGAAAGTTCCCAGAGTCTTCTGGAACCACATTTTTCCACCTCTTTGCCCTTTGGGGTATGGTCTAGAAGGGGCGGAAAAACAGACCCCTATGGCAGACAGGGTCTTTCCTTCTTGCTCACACCTAGTGAGCGTCTCCTTCACTTTGGGCCCAAACAAGGAGGAGCCATCAAAAGGGGCATTAACAAAGGAAAACTTGAAGGCTTCCGCAAAGGAGCACAGGTGCATCCAGGATTGTCTCCTCAGAGACATCGCTGAAGCTGCAGTCCTACTCAATCCTTCGGCTGCACACGAAATGAGCCGCATGGATGAGTTAACGATATTTGAGCTGTGCTGTCACCTTGTCTGAGACGGCAGCATCTGTGGTACCCTGTAGAGTACCTCCCAATTCCTTGAGGAGATCTCTCTGAAGATGGGTAAAATGAGTGAGGTAGTTCAGCGATCGCATGGAAAAAGTCGCTGAACTAAAAATGTGCTTCCTGTACCCGTCCGTCCTAGAGACTGTTAGGAAGATTAACAGAGGAAGATTCTTCAGACATTTCTTTCTTGGTGGCCGCCACCACCATAGCATCAACTGGGACTCCCTTGTTGAGATGCGCTTTATCCTGGGGAGCAGTAATTTATTGGGCCTCCGAGGGGCTGGTTCCAAAGTGTCAGGCGACTCCCACGCCCTTCGAGCTATTAAATCCATTAATTCGAAGGGCGGAGTTACCCAGGAGGTGGAAGGTTGAGCCCCAAAAGCCTTCAGCAACACCGACTCGTCCTCAGTGGGGGCAAGTGACTGCCAGTCACCCCTCTGAGAATTTCCAGGATGTCGGCAAACTAGACATCCTCGGAGGACCGAGGGGACCCCTCTGACTCATCCAAGTCTGTGTCCGATGTCAATGATTCCTGTGGGGAATCAAGGTGTCTCCTCTTGCACAATCTCTTCCTCGGGACTTCAGCAAAGGGGACATCTGGTGAAGCTTCAGAGGAGCAGGCTACACCCTCTGGGGCTGACTGAGGCTTTGGGTCTCTATGCTTGGTGGGGACCGGTGGTGCAGACAGAACGCAGACCTTTCGGAGGGGGAGAAGAGGAATCTGAAGATGTGAACGTCTTACCAGACAAAACCTTCCTCATGGCCTCGAAGACACCGGAGCCCCGGGCAGAGGACTTCACCGGTTCCGAAGACTGCAGCCTCCCAGGGCCTGGAACCACGGGCTCTGATCCAGAGGACTGAGCCAAACTAATCCGCGCCGAGGCACCAAGGGGAAGAGTCGGAAAGTACAGTTGTGTACACCTACCATAAATGTAGATGTTCGAGTGTCTTCACTGTTGCAGTCATAACTGTAGGGTGTTCCTGCCGGCAGGCAGCCTGAGGTCGGCCAGAATTCCAAAGTCTGGGTCCGGCGTCGGCTGTACCAGCAAGTACCCTGACATCAGAACGCAGAGGTACATAGCTGACAGCAGACGCCATCTTCTCCAGCCTTTCTTACCCCAGATGTCAGAAGCACCCCAAAATATCTAAAAGGTGTCCCAAAGGAAACGTACACCACAAAGGAAGAGGAGATAGAAAGTACAGTTTTGTACCTACCATAAATGTAGATGTCCGATAGGCATGCATCTGCAGTCCTTACAAATGGGTTGTCCTGTCGTCAGGCAGCCCTTCGGTCGGCCGGATTCCAAAGTCTGGGTCTGGCCTCGGCTGGTGTCGCACTTCACCTGACGTCATAACGGCAGTTCTTCAGGTATAAAGGCATCAGCCGACGCCATTTTCCTCAGTGTTTCTTGCCCCAGATGCCAGGTGCCCTCTAGGAAGGCTTAATTTGGATAAATGCAAATGGTTCCAAATAGTAGAGAGCAGACAAAAAATAAGCATGTATGTACATATATACAAACAAATACACCATAATAGATTCCCCCAGCTAGCTACAAGATGGGCAAATACCCTAGGAGTACCACAGAGGGGAAGGAGGGTGGGTAATCCTGACTGCAGATGCATGCCTATCGGACATCTACATTTATGGTAGGTACAAAACTGTACTATGTCCTTCAAGGATGCATCTGCAGTCCTTACAAATGGGTAGAATACCATAGCCAAACTGGGGGGAGGAGGAGAAATAAGATTATGGTGTAGCTAAGATCCCTTGCAAAACAGCAGTGGCAAAACCTGCTCGGGATCTGGAGTATAAAGGTAAATTATAATGCTTGGCAAATGTATGCACGGAGCTCCAAGTAGCAGCCTCTAAAATGTCTTTGGTAGCCACTCATCGTAGGAAAGCTGTGGTAGTGGCTGTTGCCCTTGCCGAGTGAGGCCTGATGTTTTCTGGAGTTTTCTTCCCATGGTAGGAGTAACAAAATCTAATACAATTTCCTATCCACTTAGAGACTGTGTTTTGAAATTGCTTTTCCTTCCATTCCTGTTGCATATGCTACCAGTAGTTGGTCAGTTTTTCTATTGCCCTTGGTCCTGTCCAGGTAGTAGCGTAGTTGTCTATGTACATCCAAGGTATGCAACAGTCTCCCCCCCCCCGTTCTGTGGGTTGGGGAAGAATGTAGGTAGATGGATAGCTTGATTTAAAGATACCCCGGAGACCACCTTTGGCATAAAAGTAGGATTTGTTCTCATGGACACTATCTTGATGGAAGATCAGGAAGGGCTGTATTGCCATTAATGCCTGTAGCTCAGATACCCTTCTTGCTGAAGTGATTGCAAGCAGGAAAGCAGTTTTCCATGATAAGTATTGTAAGTCTGCTGTTGCTGCTGGTTCGAAAGGAGGGAGTGTCAACTTTTCTAGCACGAAGTTAGTGTCCCACGCTGGCAATGGTGTCTTCCTAGGTGGCTTTACATTTTTAATTCCTCTCAGAAACTGCCTGAGCAGAGGATGTGAGAAGACTGGAGGATCCAAGTTGTATTCTGCTGAAATAGCTGATGCATGAATCTTAATGGAAGAATAGGACAGGCCGTTGTGGAAGAGCTCTGCCAAGTATTCCAGGATGTTGGCTATGTTTACCAGTGACATTTTCTCCCTTTGTAGTACTCCAAATGTGATATCTTTTCCATTTTGCTGAATAATTTTTTCTTGTTGAGGGTCTGCGAGCCTCCAAGATAATGTCTTTAACCCTTTGGGATAAATTTGGGTTATTTGGTGTTATGCAATGTTCCAGGCAGTTAGCTGCAGTGTTTTCAGGTTTGGATGCAGGGTGTTGTAGTTGTTCTGTGTTAACAGTAAGGGAACTAGAGGTAGAGTCCATATTTGTTCCCGAGACATGCTCCTCAGTAATGGGTACCAATGTTGCCTTGGCCAGTCTGGAGCTATCAGGATGATCCTTGGACGGTCCTCTCTGATATTCAATAGCACCTTGTGCATCAAAGGAAGTGGTGGGAATGCATATGCTGTCAGGTTTTTCCAACTGAAAGATAGGGAGTCCACCTTCAAAGCAAGTGGGTGGTACGTCCTTGTGCAGAATTTCTTCAGTTGGCAATTGCGTGGGGATGCAAATAAGTCTATTTCTGGTAGCCCCCACTTCCTTGCAATGGTTTTGAAGATGTCCGGATGCAGCATCCATTCGTGGGCATCCGTGGTAGTTCTGCTTAGTATGTCTGCTAGAATGTTTTTCCTGGCACAAAAATTGCTTGTAACTGGATGTTGAAGCTCAGGGCCACATTCCAGAGGTTGGATGTTGAAGCTCAGGGCCACATTCCAGAGGTCCATTGCCATCCGGCATAGAGGGTACGAATGTGTGTCTCCCTGTTTGTTGATGTGTTGATGTACCACATAACTGTGGTGTTGTCTGTCCTCATCAACAGTGGACCTTGTTGAAGAAATGGTCTGAATGTCTGAATTGCCAGTTTTACTGCCAGCATTTCCTTTTGATTTACGTGTAGGTGCAGCTGGTCTTGAGTCCATAAGCCTTGTATGCACTTGTCCAGCATGTGCGCCCCCCCCCCCCCAACCGAGGTCTGAGGCGTCCGTTGTGATTGTCTGGCTTGGTTGAGTGCTGTGGAAGGGCAGTCCTTTGTTTGATTGACAGGCCTGAGCCCACCATTGGAATTCTTGTTTCAGGCATGGGATTATTGGAATTTGGGTTTCTAGGCTGTGCTTGTGCTGAGACCATAAATTCCTTAGGTACCACTGTAACTTTCTCATATGCAGTCTGGCATGTGGAACCAATATTATGCAGGAGGCCATGTAACCCAAGGCTTGCAGGACTTTTCTTGCTGTTAGCTGGTTCTGCTTTGTTAATGCCAGGAAGTAGAGAGGGAGTTGCTCCTGTTTTTCTACTGTTAGGAATGCCATTTGTCTTTGTGTCCAGTTCTGCGCCCAAAAAGGTTATCCTTTGGGATGGTATCAGCCTTTACTTCTTTATATTGACTGTGTATCCCAGGGCTTGCAGTAGATAAATGACTAAGTCTTCTGTCAGCTTGTTTTTGTTGTCCGCTTGTAACAGGCAGTCGTCCAGGTAAGGGTAGATTTGGATTCCCCGAAGCCTGCAATGAGCAATTACTGATGCCAGGCATTTCGTGAACACTCTGGGCGCAGTAGATAAGCCAAAGGGCAATGCTGAGAATTGATAATGCTCTGATCCTGCAAGAAATCTGAGGTATCTTCTGCAATTTGGTCGTATGGGGATGTGCAGGTATGCTTCCTTGAGATCTAGAGTTACCAGCCAAGACTCCTTGCCCAGCATGGGAAGAAGCTGCTGTAGGGTCAGCATTTTGAATTTTGGGACAATGAGGAATGTGTTTAAAGCGGACAGGTCGAGAATAGGTCTCCATTGGTTTTCTTTTCTTGGTACCAGGAAGAGTCTGGAGTAAAATCCCTGTCCTTGCTCCATAGATGGTACCTTTTCTACAGCTCTCATGCTTAGTGAGTTATTTGTTTTAGAGCTTCTGCCTTTTGATTTGGAGGTAGGTTTGGCATTCCTCTCTTCCTTGGTAGAGTATGGAAGTGAAACCTGTAACCTTGGTCTATTGTCTGCAAAATCCACTTGTCTCTTGTGATGTAATGCCAGTTTACTGAAAATAAGGCTAGCTTCCCGCCTAAGGGTGCTTCTAGTTGTTCCCTGGTAGGCGGTGCCAGAGCCAAGTCACTGTGATTGTCCTGTAGTAGTGGTGGTGGCTGTATCTGTGGCTGTACCTCGCTGGTTGTTAGTCTGCCACTGACGTCCCCTGTAGGCACCTCTGGATTGACCTCTGCCTCTTGAGCGCCTATTCCTGCCTCTCTGAGCTCTGGAGATGTCTGGAAAGGACCAATTTTTGGAGGGCCAATTCCTGCTAAACCTTGGAGGTTGGACCTGCAAGAAATCTTTCACTGTCTGGACAGATTTTGCCTTCTCTTCCATCTTCTTCAGCACCTGTTGTGCAGGAGAGCCAAACAAATTGATCTTGTCCATGGGAGCATCTAGTAGCTTTGATTTGACATGATCTGTTAAGGCCTGCTCTTTTAGCCATGCATGTCTTCTGATCACTGTGCCAGTTATGGCTGATCTAATGGAAGCTTCCAGTGCATCATAGCCGCATTTTAAGGAATGATTACTGACCTGCTGAATGTTATGTACCATTTCCTGGACATATTTTTTGTCTAATGGTTCATCTGAGGACAGCTTTTTAGTTAACTGGTCTAACAAATTCTTGATACTGGATCATGTGGAATTGACAGTTCAAGGCCCTAGCTGAAAGAGTAGCTGAAGTGTAAACTTTTTTACCCCATCTCTCTAAGGACCTGGATTCCCTTTCAGAGGGGAGGGGGTTTTTGGCAGAAGTAGCTGCTACTGCCTTAGGTCCCTGGGAGATAGTCTCGGGATCTGCAAAAGGAGCCTTATACAAATGATAATGCGTGTCCGGGACCCTGTAGTACCTATCGGGCTTAGCAGGGGCCGGAGGAAGAGAATCAGGAGCAGTACAAGCATCATTAAAAGCATCATCCACAACAGTAAGTACTGGAGGAATGGCTAAAGGCCTATGCTGTGGCAAATGCAGGAAGGTTCTAAGCCTTTTCCTAGTGTCTGAAAAATCCTGGCCCTGCCATTGAAATTGTTCCCTCATAGCATGCAAGGTTTCCCCAAAAGAAAATTCCTCAGGCGGAGATGCTGAAGGAATGGACTCTTCTGCATCAGAGTCCTCATAAGGAGAAAAGGGGGCCTCTGGAGGGTTTGAATTATCTGATTCATCAGAGGAGCCATCTGAAGAAACTGGCTCAGGGGGCTCTACTCTAGTCCTCTTCTCTGGAGGTGGGTGAGAGGCCCTTTCTGGATGTGGTTGGGATCCCCGGATCAAAGAAATGAGATCCTCTGCTAGACTAAGCATTTGTGAACTAGAACTGGGCCTGTGAGAGGGGGTCTTAGCAGGCACAGTTTTGGTAGTTTTTGCTGCTTTAGCCCTGGCAAAGGCCTTAATCGACATGGATGCAGGAGGCCTAGCAGCTCCACGTGCAGGGGTAGAAATATCCAAAGGGATAGTATCGGATAAATCCTGTGAAAAGTACAGTTTTGTACCTACCATAAATGTAGATGTTCGAAGATCCACATTGCTGCAGTCCTTACACTTGGGTAGTCCGCTGTCCTCGGTCGGCCCGAATATCAAAGTATAAGGCTGACGTCGGTCAAGGCGCATTAGACTGACATCAGGACATCAGGGTACAAATGCGCATGACCGACGTCATATCCTCAGTCTTTTCTTGCCCCAGATGTCAGAAGACCCCAAAAGAAAGGTCAAAACCAAAAGACAGCAAACAACCAACCAACCACCCTTGCACTAATATGTACAATCTATACAATAAATACAATATTTACAACCCAACCCACACAACCGCCTCTAACAACAGAGGGGAAGGAGGAGAATTGGACTGCAGCAATGTGGATCTTCGAACATCTACATTTATGGTAGGTACAAAACTGTACTATGTTCTTCATCTCACATTGCTGCAGTCCTTACACTTGGGTAGAATCCCAAAGCAGAGGTAAGGGAGGATGGCAAAACTATAAAGCAGCAGGAGCTGCCAAAATGCCCTGTAAAATAGCAGTGGCAAAACCAGCCCTAGATTTAAGTGGAAGGTGATAATGCTTAGAGAAAGTATGCACTGAACTCCAAGTAGCTGCCTCCAAAATATCCTTAGTTGCCACCCCCCTTAAAAAGCTGTCAAGTGGCAGTAGCCCTAGTGGAATGAGGCCTAATCCCAGCTGGAATCTCCTTACCATGATGGGAATAACAGAAAGCAATGCAAAACCCAATCCACTTAGAAATAGTTTGTTTTGACACAGGCTTGCCCTGAGAACTCAAAGCAAAAGAAACAAATAACTGCTGAGACTGCCTGAACCCTTTAGTTCTGCTCAAATAATATCGCAACTGCCTGTGTACATCTAAAGTGTGCAAAATCTTTTCCCCTTTATTTTGAGGATTTGCATAAAAAGTAGGCAGATGAATAGTTTGGTTTAAAGCCACACTAGAAACCACTTTAGGCATAAAGGAAGGATTAGTACGCAAAGATACCCTATCCTTATGGAAAATCAAGAAAGGCTCAACTGACATAAGGGTCTGTAATTCAGAAACCCTTCTTGCAGAGGTAATGGCCAACAAAAAAGCAGTCTTCCATGATAAATATTTCAACTCTGCAGTAGCTGCAGGCTCAAAAGGTTGTAGAGTAAGTTTCTCCAACACAAAATTGAGATCCCAAGCAGGAGTAGGAGCTCTACGTGGGGGTCTTATATTCTTTGCCCCTCTAAGAAATTGCTTGAACAAAGGATGAGAAAACAATGGTGAGTCACAGTCATAGTGAGCCGAAATTGCTGCAGCATGAACCTTAATAGAAGAGAAGGACAAACCTTTGTCCAGTAACTCAGTAAGATATTGAAGAGCCACACTTAAATTAGGCTCAGAAACATCAAATTCCTTTGCTGCACTCCAAAATAAAAATATCTTCCATTTATCTGCGTACACTTTCCTTGTACTAGGCCTTCTGGCTTCTAAAATAACATTCAAAACTTGCTGTGGAAGTCGAGACCCTCCAGGGTTCAAAACAGAATATGCCAGGCTGTTAGGTGAAGAGAGTGAAGTTTGACATTGAGTAAATGACTGTTCTCCTGAGACAGCAGGTGTGGAATCGAAGGCAAAGGCCATGGAGGCTCCCGTACCAGACTTCTCAGTAAAGGGTACCAATGCTGTCGAGGCCAATCTGGAGCTATTAAAATCATCCTTGGCTTGTCCTGTCTGACCTTTAGGAGTACCTTTGGGAGGAGAGGCAGAGGTGGAAAGGCATACACATGAAGATTGTTCCAATTGAAAGAAAGAGCATCCACTTTCCAAGCTGTGGGATGAAACCTTTTTGTGCAAAACTTTGGCAGCTGGTAGTTTAGTGGAGAAGCGAACAGATCTATGTCTGGAGTTCCCCATGACACTGTCAATTTCTGAAATACATGAGGATCCAATTTCCACTCGTGGGGATCCATAATTGCCTGCTCAACGCATCTGCTAAGGAGTTCTGTGCTCCCGGCAGAAACCTTGCCTGAAGATGTAGCTGTAAACTGAGAGCAGTCTCCCACAAAATCATTGCTTGCCTGCATAGAGGATAAGAATGTGTTCCCCCTTGCTTGTTGATGTACCACATGACAGTTGTGTTGTCTGTTAGAATCAACACCTGCCCTGGAAGAAGTAAATCCCTGAAAGCTATTAATGCAAATTGGACTGCTAACATCTCCTTCAAGTTGATATGTAGATGTTGTAGTCTGGCAGGCCACTTGTCTTGTATCCACTTTCCATTTAGATGAGCTCCCCAAGCTTTGTCCGAGGCATCGTTAGAATCTGACTCGCCTCTGGCCGGGTCACAGAGAGTCCCTTGTTTAGGTGACATTCCTGAGCCCACCACAAAAATTCCTTTTGAATGCAAGGTATTATCTGAATGACAGTGTCCATATCTTGGCAGTGCTGTGTCCATATATTTTTGAGATACCATTGTAGCTTCCTCATATGCAGTTTGGCATTGGGAAGCACCAGAATACAAGATGCCATGAACCCCAAGGCTTGAAGGACTGTCTTTGCAGTCAGCCTGGACTGATGAGACAATTGATGGAAGTAAAGGGAAATATTCTTTTGTTTGTCCGGGGTCAAAAAGGCCATCTGGGATGCTGTATTCAGTCTTACACCCAGAAAGCACATGTCCTGAGAGGGTACTAGACTGGACTTTATTTCGTTCACAGAATACCCCAGGCATCTTAGCACTGCTCTCACATATTGCAGATGATGAAGAAGTTCGTCCCTTTGAGCCCGAATCAGGCAATCGTCCAAATAAGGATAAATCTGTATTCCTTTTAACCTGAAGAAAGCTATCACTGGAGCCAGAACTTTCGTAAACACTCTGGGCGCAGTAGATAAGCCAAAGGGCAATGCAGAGAACTGATAATGAGAAGTTCCAGCCCGAAAACGCAGATACTTCCTGCAACTTAGTCTGATAGGAACATGAAGGTAAGCCTCCTTGAGATCCAGAGTTACCATCCAGTGATCTTTGCCCAGCAGAGGTAAAAGCTGTTGTAACGTCAACATTTTGAACTTGGGAATGTCCAGATAAGTGTTGAGGATAGATAAATCCAAAATTGGTCTCCACGTGTTCCCCTTCTTTGGTACTAGGAACAGGCGAGAATAAAATCCTAGGCCCACTTCTGGCAGAGGGACCGGCTGTATGGCCCCTATTTGAAGTAGCAGAGAAATTTGTTTGTGAGCTTCTAATCTTTGAGGAGGAACGTCTGGCATGCCTTTGAAAGGAGGCAAGGTATGGAAATAAAACCTGTAACCTTTGTGTATATCCAATACCCATCTGTCTTGGGTAATTAAACTCCAATTTTCCTTGAAAAGTGCCAACCTTCCTCCCAAAGGTGCTGCCAGACGAGAAGGCTCTGGCAGCTGAAAGGGTAGGTCACTGGGCCTGTTTACGAAAGGACTGACCCCTGCCCTCACCCGAAGACTGTGCAGGTGAACTCCCTGTTCTAGGCCTGAAAGAGCCCTGAGCTCTGCCCCTACCACGTCTAGATCTACCCCTAGACTGGGAATCATAAGAAGGATACGTCCACCCCTTGGTAGGCCAATTCCTACTAAACTTCAGAGGCTGAACCTGCAAAAAATCTTTAACAGTCTGCATAGACTTAGCCTTGTCTTCCATTTTCTTTAAGACTGCCTCCACAGGTGAACCAAACACATCAGACTGTAAAGGAGCATCTAAAATCCTTGTCTTAACATGGTCAGATAAATTCTGATCCCTCAGCCAGGCGTGCCTGCGAAGAACTGACCCAGTGGCAGCCACCCTAGACGAGGCCTGTACAGCATCAAAACCACATTGCAAAGAATGCTTACCCACCTGCTCAGAAACATGTACCAAATCCTGTAATTCCTTACACTCAATACCTTCCGCCAGAGCATCTACCTTAGATTTCAATTGAGAAAGTAGATAATTTTGGTATTTCAACATGTGAAACTGGCAATTCAAAGCCCTCATAGCTAAGGTGGAAGAAGTATAGACTTTTTTTCCCCATCTATCCAAAGCCCTGGCCTCTATCTGGAGGAACCGGATTTTTTTACAACAGAAGCCTTGACACCCTTAGGCCCTTGACTAACAGTTTCTGGGTCCGCCCTAGGACTCTTAAAAAGATATTTATGAGCTTCAGGCACCCTGTAATACCTATCCGGTTTAACAGGAGCAGGAGGCAAAGAATCAGGATTAAGAGCAGCCTCTGCAAACACATCTTCCACAACATCCACAACAGGAGGTATAGCCAAAGGCCTATGCTGGGGTAAAAACAAAAATTCCCTAAGCCTTTTCCTGGAATCAGAGAAGTCCTGACCTTCCCACTTAAAATGTTCCCTCATGGAATGAAGAGTCTCTGAAAAAGAAAAATCCTCTGGAGGAGAAGCAGAAGGAGTAGAATCATCCACATCAGAATCAGAAGGAGAATACTCCTGCAAGTCTTCAGCCGAACACTCTGAAACATCCGAAGCCTGCTCAAAACTCCCCAACTCTGGTTCCACCCTAGGCCTCTTATCAGGAGGGGGCAAAGAACCTCTAATTAAAGTAATTAAATCTTCTGCCATTTTAAGCATGTGCTTCTTGGGCACAGATCCTGATGAACTAGGAGTGACACCAACAGAAGCTAAACCTGGCCTGCCTCTGGGAGAAGCCTTGGAAACAGAAGGAGAGGGCCTAACCACTCTAGGAAGGGAGGGGAGTACAGTAACCTGAGAAGCCCCTTCAGCCTGACCTGCCTCCTGAGAGGCCACATCCTGCAATAACAAAGTCTCCCCCTGGGACTCCAGAGAAACCTCGGCGGAACCCCGTTCCACCGACACCTCAAAGAACCGGCGTCCGCACGGACGACTCTTCTTGTCTGGGCTTAGCTGCTTTGTCTTTATGCTTCTTCAGAAGCGGCGCGGAGCATCCGACGGCATGTTATAATTGCACCGCTTCAAGACTAACCTGGCACAATCTAACCTTCGCTAATAGTGCGCTTATTAAACCTAGCACAAAAGCGACACCCAACAACGCCGTGCTCAGGCCCCAAACAAGGAATACACAAAGAATGATAATCTCTATGGTATCTGTTTCCCACAAGAAATACAGTTATTCACTTTTTCTGACATCCGGTAAACCACTGAGGCAAGAAAAAACTAAAATATTCCCCAACGGGGTACTTAGCCAACTTTGACTCTGTCTGAAACTCCGAATTCGAAAAATTTCAGAACGCCGAACGCCACTTGCAACGCTGCTTCTGCATCGGACCATGCGGCAAAAAAGACTGGGGATATGACGTCGGTCATGCGCATTTGTACCCTGGCGTCCTGATGTCAGTCTAATGCGCCTTGACCGACGTCAGCCTTATACTTTGATATTCGGGCCGACCGAGGACAGCGGACTACCCAAGTGTAAGGACTGCAGCAATGTGAGATGAAGAACATCTGCAAGAGCAGGTGGGATTTCAGTAGCAGATTTAGCCAAGCTGGATGAGGCCTCGGTAAGTGGCAAGCTTTCGGCCGAAGGAAGAACCGTGGACTCTGTTTCAGCCGAAACAGACACTCTCAGTTGGCTTAACCGCGGTTTCGGCCGAAACCGCGGACCGCGAGTGTCGGTCCTTTTCCTTGCGTTTTTTAGAAATTTGCGTAGTCGGAGGATCCGACGGCATAATGTAAGCAAAATCGGAGCCGAAAAACTCTTCAGCAAACTCCGACCGACGTCTAAGCGTTCGTCGGTTGAAAGAAGCACAGGCTAGACAAGCTGCTACGTCGTGGTCTGGGCCTAAGCAAGGCAAGCAGTAAGAGTGGAAATCTTTGAGGTATTTGTTTCCCACAAGTTAAACAGTTATTCACTTTTTCTGACATCGGCTGAGGCAAGAAAGAGTCCCCAACGGGGTACTTAGCTTTTTAGAAGTCTTCGGTAGTAGAAGTATTCGGTAGTAGTAATCTCTGGTTCTGACCGACTGGCACTTGCGAACAGCTTCTGCTTCGGGCGCCACGCGGCAAGAAAGACTGAGGAAAATGGCGTCGGCTGATGCCTTTATACCCGAAGAACTGCCGCTATGACGTCGGGTGAAGTGCGACACCAGCCGAGGCCAGACCCAGACTTTGGAATCCGGCCGACCGAAGGGCTGCCTGACGACAGGACAACCCATTTGTAAGGACTGCAGATGCATCCTTGAAGGACATCACCACAAAGGAAGAGATAGAACAAACAGAAAACAAGAGGGGAAAGGTGGGAGGGAAACCCCGACTGCAACAGTGAAGACACTCACATCTACATTTATGGTAGGTGTACACAACTGTACTATGTTCTTCGTGTTTCACTGTTGCAGTCATAACTGTAGGGTGGAATCCCAAAGCTGTGAAGGAGGGTGGAGGTTATGCAGAAGGGGCAGCCAGAAGGCCCTGCAAGACAGCAGAGGCAAAACCTGCCCTAGACTTAGAATACAAAGGGAGATTATAGTGCTTAGAGAAGGTATGCACTGAACTCCAAGTGGCAGCTCCCAAAATGTCCTTAGTAGGAACTCCTCTGAGAAAAGCTGCTGAAGTGGCAGCTGCCCTAGTAGAACGACTCCTAACAGTGCCTGGAATCCATTTCCCAAAATGAGCGTAACACCTTATTCCATGAGCAATCCATTTGGAAATAGTTTGTTTAGAAATAGCCTTGCCTAGAGAACTGGAGGCATAAGAGATAAGCAACTGATCAGATTTCCTGAAATCTTTAGTTCTGTCCAGGTAAAATCGTAGTTGTCTGTGTACGTCCAATGAATGTAAAATTCTTTCCCTTTTGTTTTGAGGATTTGGAAAGAAAGTAGGAAGGCGAATAGTCTGATTTAAAGTCACTTTAGAAATTACCTTAGGCATAAATGTAGGGTTGGTCCTTAAGGCCACCCTGTCTTGATGGAAAATAAGGTAATGTTCCACAGCCATGAGAGCTTGCAACTTGACACCCTTCTTGCAGAAGTCAATGCTAATAAAATAGCTGTTTTCCAGGATAAGAACTTGATATCCGAAGCAGCAGCAGCAGGCTCAAAGGGAGGTAAAGTAAGCTTCTCCAAAACATAATTAAGATCCCAAGCAGGAACAGGAGGAGTTCTGGGAGGTCTTAAATTCTTAGCCCCTCTCAAGAATTCTCACCAGTTGATGAGAAAAAATGGGGGGGGGGGGTCAGTGTTGAAATGAGCCGAAACAGCAGAAGCATGAATTTTGATGGAAGAGAATGAGAGGCCTTTAAGCAAGAGTTCAGAGAGGTAAAGTAAAATGGAGGAAATATTCGGTAGAAGACTTTAATGGTACCTAAAGAGTGTATGGTCTCAGCATTACCACAGCCTGGAAACAAGGATAACTCTGATTCCCTGCCTCCAAAAAGAGTTCCTTTGGTAGTCCGAAGCTGGCTCTGGCTGCGAAGAATCCTGTTTGGACCTCGGAGGCCTATCCTTGTCCTTGCGTTTCTTTTGAATTCCGGTTGTCGGTAAAGTATCAGACTACATCCTGTAATTAAATTGTCTACCGAAATAGTTCAAGGCCCAATCATACCTACGCTTGATACTGCGAGAATTAAACCTGGCACAGAACAGACAAGAAACGTCGTGGTCAGGGCCTAAGCAAGGTAGACAGTAAGAGTGGAAATCTTTATGAGGTATTTGTTTTCCACACTATATACAATTAACTTTTTCTGACATCGAAGGAGCAAGAAAAAAAGTTTCCCCAACGGGGTACTTAGCTTTGAGAAGAGAAGTAGAAAACTTCAGACGACAATCACAGCACGTTGTCTTGAAAACGCCAACCAACAACTAGCGAACTGCTTTGCACCGCACGGCAAGAAAGACTGGAGAAGACGGCATCGGCTGTCTGCTTTATACCCATGCGCTCTGGCGTCAGGGTTCTAGCTGATACAGCCGACGCCGGACCCAGACTGATATTCTGGCCGACCTCGGGCTGCCTGCCGGCAGGAGTACCCTACAGTTATGACTGCAACAGTGAAACACGAAGAACATCTGCAATGGCAAAGCTGCTCTGAATTTAGAGTAAAGAGGCAGATTGTAATGTTTTGTAAAAGTATGCACTGAACTCCAAGTAGCAGCCTCTACAATGTCTTTGGTTGGTACGCCCCTGAGAAAGGCTGCAGAAGTGGCTGCCGCTCTGGTTGAATGCGGCCTAATGCCCTTGGGCACTGGTTTGCCATGCTGCGAGTAGCAGAAATGAATGCAGTGACTATCCACTTTGAAATAGTCTCTGCTTGGAGATGGCCTTTCCTTGTGATGCTGTGGCATATGCCACTAGTAATTGTTCTTTCTGAAAACTTTAGTTTTGTCTAAGTAGAATCCAAGTTGTCCGTGTACTTCCAAAGAATGCAGAATTTTCTCCCCCTTCTGTGGATTTGGATAAAAGGTTGGCAAATGATTCGTTTTGGTTAAGTGCTTCACTGGATACCACCTTGGGCATAAATGTAGGGTTTGTTCTCAGAGATCCTGTCTGGATAAAAAATAAAAGGTTCCACGGCTATGAGAGCCTGTAGCTCAAACTAGTCTTGCAGAAGTTATTGCTAGGAGCAGAGCTGTTTTCCAAGATAAGAATTTTATATCTGCAGTAGCAGCTGGCTCAAAAGGAGGCAAGGTGAGCGTTTCCAAGACATAATTGAAATCCCATGCAGGTATTGGCGTTCTCCTTGGAGGCCTTAAGTTTTTAGCTCCGCTGAGGTACTGCCTTAAAAGATGTGGAAAAAAAGAGTGGTGGCTCTGTATTGTAATGAGCCAAAATGGCAGAGGCATGGATTTTAATTTATGAGAAAGATAGGCCTTTGTCCAGCATCTCAGTTAAGTATTGCAAAATCTGAGGAATATTTGGGACAGCTGTATCAGTTCCTTGAGCTTGGTTTCAAGTGCAAAATCTCTTCCATTTCCCAGCATAGGATTTTCTAGTACTAGGCCTTCTGGCTTCTAAAATGACATCTATCACAGCTTTACTGAGAGGCATTTGTATGGCTACATTATCTGCCATGCTGCCAGGTTTAGGGTCCTGAGTTGGTTGTGCAGAATCTGATTGTTGTGCTGGGACAGTAGATGAAGTATTTGAGGTAAGGTCCAGGCTGGGCATTGGGACAAGTTCCTTAAGATCGGATACCAGTACTGGTGTGGCCAGACTGGGACAATCATTTTTGGTTTCTCCTGCCCGACCTTTAGTAGTACCTTGGGGAGGAGAGGTATTGGAGGAAAGGCATATACGGATAAGTTTGTCCAGTTGAAAGAGGCGGCTTTTTTTTTTTTTTTTTTTTTAAAAGACAGACATCCTTCGGGAACTTGAACCCACAGCTTTTCTGACATGTATGGTGCAAAGCACTTCATTTACAAGCTGCGCTATAGCAACAGTGAGCCACTTTCCAAGCTTGTCTGTGACGAGCCTTGTGCAGAATCTTTTTAGTAGATTGTTTTGAGGGGAGGCAAATAGTTCTAGGTCCGGGAATCCCCATTTCTTTATGCTGAAAACTTGTGGATCCAGGTGCCACTCGTGGGGATCCATGAGGTTTCTGCTTAGTTCGTCTGCCAGAGCGTTTTCCTTTCCTGGCAGGAATTGTGCCTGCAGATGAACTTGGTAAGTCAATGCTGTGTCCCATAAAGCCATGGCTAGTCTGCACAGGGGATAAGAATGAGTGCCCCACTCCTTGTTTATGTACCACGACTGTGGTGTTGTCCATCAGTAGTAGTCCCGGATGAAGTAGGTCCTTGAAGGCTGTCAGGGCATTTTGAACAGCTAGCCTCTCTTTTTGATGGATATGTAGATGCTTTTGGTTTGTGGACCAGGTGCCCTGAATGCCTCTTCCTGCCATGTGTTCCCCCCCCCCCCCCCCCAGGCATAATCTGATGCATCAGTAGTTAGGCTCTGCCTAGCTGGGGGGTAGTGAGAAGGGCTGTCCCTTGTTTTGGTGACTAGCCTTTGCCCATCGAAACTCCTGTTGCAGGCAGAGAATTAGAGTAATCATTGTTTCCAGACTGTGGCAATGTTGCGTCCAGACACTTTAGGTACCACTGAATTTTCCTCATATGCAGTCTTGCATATGGAACTAGTAAGATGCAGGATGCCATGAAGCCCAAAGCCTGCAGAGTTTTTCTTGCAGATAACTGGGCCTTTGTTGCCATTTCCTTGAAAGAGGTAGTCAGTTGCCTTTGTCTGGAGTGAGAAGCCATCTGGGCAGTTGTATTTAAGCTTGCACCCAGGAATATTCTCGAGAGGGTACTAGTTTTGATTTCTTTGTTGACTGTGTACCCTAGGCATGTTTAAGAAAGTCTCCTCTCAAACGTCAGATGCTGTAGTAGAATATCCTTATTCTCTGCTTGTATGAGGCAGTCGTCCAAGGATATATTTGTATTCCTCTGCCTGCAGTAAGCAATTACTGGTGCCACTATAAAACTGATAAAGAAACCGCAAAACTCCAGGAAACACCCGCCGAAACTTTATTATAAAACATTAACAGATTTAACAGATTGAGCGCTTTCTTCCCTTAACAGGGAAAGCACTCAATCTGTTAAATCTGTTATTTTAACTCAACTTAACTTTGTAGCCAACTCTACATAGTACTTTTAAAGTCCCTTGAATTGCACTAGTTTTTCACTAGTCTTTTTTTCAGAATTGTATTTTAACTGTAATACTGCTATCATCAGTTTTTTACATGAATGTATACAATATGTTAACTAGCATATTTTTTTTCATCTATGTAATTTGTAAACTTATTTGTATTTTTTCAATGTGGAGCTTTTCTCCCCGGGCCTCCGCTGAAAATGGACATGTATCCAGTCGGACCATCCCGGTCTACAAATGTAAAATAAAAATAAAATAAATAAATGTTTTATAGTGGATTTAAACTGCTGGGCTCGATTCGTATTACTGGTGCCAGGCACTTTGGCTTATCTACTGTGCCCCAGGGTCTTCACAAAGGGCAGTGCAGAGAATTGGTAATGCTTTGAAGCCAGCCTTGAATCTGAGGAATCTTCTGCATATTTGTCTGACTGGGACATGCAGACATGCCTCTTAGGTCTAAAGTCACAAGCCAAGCCTTGCTGCCCAGCATGGGCAGAAGTTGCTGTAAGGTCAACATCTTTAATTTTGGTATATCCAGGAAAGTGTTTAGAATAGATGGGTCCAGCATCGGTCTCCATGCTTGGCCCTTTCTGGGTACCAAGAACAGTAGAGTAAAATCCCTGTCCCTGCTCTTGCTGAGGCACTTGTTGAATAGTCATGTCCATGAGAGCGGTCACTTGTTTGAGCCTCTGCCCATTGATTTTTTTTTGGCAGGTCTGGCCAACCGTTTGCCCTTGGTAGGGTATGGAAATTAAACTTGCAGCCTTGAGACACTGTCTAGAATCCATTTGTCCTGGGTTATAGTGTGCCAGTTTTGAGAAAAAAGTGCTAGTTTCCCCCTAAGGGTGTTGCCAGAAGATAAGTGCTTGGCGCAGGCAGGGGAAAGTCATTTGGACAGTTTCCTGTAGGACTGTGATTTGTCCTCTCCACCTTTGGAGGTAGAGGCACTCCACTGCTTAGACCGGTAGGATCCTTGCGGCTGTGATCTGCCCCTTTGGGGTCTGTGAGACTGGAAAGGACCAATTCTTTGTAGGCCAGTGTCTGCTAAATCTAGGTGGCTGTACCTGTAAGAAATCCTTGACCATTTGCATAGATTTTGCTTGGTTTTCCATTTTCTTTAACACCTCTTCTGCCTTAACACAAAACAAGGCATCATGTTGTAAAGGAGCATCTAATTATGCTTTAACATGGTCAGGCAGATTTTGTTCTTTTAACCAAGCATGCCTCCTAATGACAGAACCCGTAACAGCGGCCCTGCAGGAGACCTCCAGAGAATCAAACCCATATTGCAAAGTATGCTTTCCAACTTGTTCAGTTGCATGCAATAAATCGTGTATTTGTTTTCTGCACATTCAGAATTTGCCTTCATTTTCTGTTTAAGCAGTGTCATGACATATCGTTGATATTTGAGCATATAAAATGTACAGTTGTGTACCTACCATAAATGTAGATGCTAGTGTATTCACTGTTGCAGTCATTACACTTTGGTTATCCTGCTGGCAGGCTACCCGCAGTCGGCCTGAATTCCAAAGTCTAGGTCCGGCGTCGGTTGCTGTCTCCTCTTCTCTGACGTCAGTACAACAGGGGTATAAAAGATGCAGCAGACGCCATTTTCTCCAGTATTTCTTGCCCCAGATGTCAGGTGCCCCCAAATTGGTATGCTGAAAATTATGCCAATAAGTATGCATGCACAAAAATAAACCTTCATCTACAAGCAAATACACCACAAAGGTTGTACAGGATAGAGAAGTACAGACAAGTCCCAGCAAAGAAAAAGTACAGTTTTGTACCTACCATAAATGTAGATGTCCGAACAGGATAGCATCTGCAGTCCTTACAAATGGGTTGTCCTGTCGTCAGGCAGCCGTTCGGTCGGCCGGATTCCAAAGTCTGGGTCTGGCCTCGGCTGGTGTCGCACTTCACCCGACGTCATAGCTGCAGTTCTTCGGGTATAAAGGCATCAGCCGACGCCATTTTCCTCAGTGTTTCTTGCCCCAGATGCCAGTTGCCCTCTTGGATAGCTAAATTTTTGGATAAATGCCAATGTTTCCAAATAGTAGAAGGCAAACACAAAAAATAATCATGTATGTACATATATACAAACAAATACACCATAAGAGATCCCCCCCCCCCAAGCTAGCTATTAGGTGGGCAAATACCCTAGGAGTACCACAGAGGGGAAGGAGGGTGGGTAATCCTCACTGCAGATGCTATCCTGTTCGGACATCTACATTTATGGTAGGTACAAAACTGTACTATGTCCTTCAAGGATGCATCTGCAGTCCTTACAAATGGGTAGAATACCATAGCCAAACTAGAGGAGGAAGAAGAAATTATGGTGTAGTTAGGATCCCTTGCAAAACAGCAGTGGCAAACCCTGCTCGGGATCTAGAGTATAATGGTAAGTTATAATGCTTGGCAAATGTATGCACAGAGGTCCAAGTAGCAGCCTCTATAATGTCCTTGGTAGCCACTCCTCGTAAGAAAGCTGTGGTAGTGACTGTAGCCCTTGTAGAATGAGGCCTTATGTTCTGTGGAATTTGCTTTCCATGGTAGGAAAAACAGAATCTAATGCAATTTCCTATCCACTTGGAGATTGTCTGTTTGGAAATTGCTTTTCCTTCCCTTCCTGTTGCATATGCTACCAGAAGCTGGTCAGATTTTCTATTGCCCTTGGTTCTGTCCAGGTAGTAGTGTAACTGTCTATGTACATCCAAGGTATGCAGTAGTCTTTCCCCCCTGTTCTGTGGATTGGGAAAGAAGGTAGGTAGGTGGATTGCCTGGTTTAAAGACACTCTGGATACCACCTTAGGCATAAATGTAGGATTAGTTCTCATGGACACTTTATCTTGATGGAAGATTAGGAAGGGTTGTACTGCCATTAAAGCCTGTAGTTCAGAAACCCTTCTTGCTGAGGTAATTGCCAGCAGGAAAGCAGTTTTCCAGGATAGGTGTTTAAGATCTGCTGTTGCTGCTGGTTCGAAAGGGGGAAGTGTCAATTTTTCTAGTACAAAGTTAAAGTCCCATGCTGGTAATGGTGGTTTCCTAGGAGGTTTTACATTCTTAATTCCTCTCAGAAACTGCCCGAGTAGAGGATGTGAAAAGACAGGTGGCTCGAAGCTGTATTCTGCAGAAATAGCTGATGCATGTATTTTGATGGAGGAATGACAGGCCTGTATGGAAAAGCTCTGCCAAATACTCCAAGATGTTGGCAATGTCTACCTTTGACACATCTTTGCCCCTGTCGGTACTCCAAATGAGAAACCTTTTCCATTTTCCTGCATAGTTCCTTCTTGTTGAGGGTCTGCGTGCCTCAAGGATAATGTTAACCCTTTGGGATAAATCTGGGTTAGTTGCTCTTATGTAATGTTCCAGGCAGTCAGTTGCAGAGTTTTCAGGTTTGGATGCAGGATGTTGTAGTTGCTCTGAGTTAACATCAAGGGAATCAGGGGTAGTGTCCACATTCCCCCCCCGAGACATGCTCCTTAGTAATGGGTACCAATGTTGTCTTGGCCAGTCTGGAGCTATCAGAATTATCCTTGCACGTTCCTCTTTGATTTTCAATAGCACCTTGTGCATCAAAGGAAGAGGTGGGAATGCATATGCTGTCAGGCCTTTCCAACTGAAGGATAGAGAGTCCACCTTCCAAGCAAGTGGGTGGCATGTCCTTGTGCAGAATTTCTTGAGCTGGTGATTGAGTGGGGATGCGAATAGGTCTATTTGTGGCAGTCCCCATTTCTTTGTGATGGCCTTGAAGATGTCCGGGTGTAGCATCCATTCGTGAGCATCCGAGGTAGTTCTGCTTAATATGTCTGCTAGGATGTTTTCTTTTCCCGGTACAAAAATTGCTTGTAACTGAATGTTGTAACTCAGAGCCATATTCCAAAGGTCCAGGGCCATTCGGCATAGAGGGTATGAATGAGTGCCTCCCTGTTTGTTGATGTACCACATGACTGCGGTGTTGTCTGTCCTTATCAACTGGCCTTCTTGGAGGAATGGTCTGAAATTCTGGATTGCTAGTTGTACTGCCAGCATTTCTTTTTGATTTATGTGCAGGTGCAGCTGCTCTGGAGTCCATAAGCCTTGTATGCACTTGTCCAGCATGTGGGCCCCCCAACCGAGGTCTGAGGCGTCCGTTGTGATGGTTTGGCTTGGTTGAATGCTGTGGAAGGGCAAACCTGGGTTTGACTGGCATGCCTGAAGCCCACCATAGGAACTCTTGTTTCAGGCATGGAATTAGTGGTATTTCGGTTTCTAAGCTGTGCCTGTGTTGAGACCATAAATTCTTTAGGTACCACTGTAGCTTTCTCATATGCAGTCTGGCATGGGGGACCAGGATTATGCAGGATGCCATGAAGCCCAAGGCCTGCAGTACTTTCCTTGCTGTTAGTTTGTTCTGCTTTGTTAATGCCAAAAAGTAGAGAGGAAGTTGTTCTTGTTTTTCTGCAGTTAGGAATGCCATCTGTTTTACTGTGTCCAATTCTGCACCTAAGAAGGCTATTGTTTGGGATGGTATCAGTCCTGACTTTTTTATATTGACTGTGTATCCCAGGGCCTGTAGTAAGCAAATGACTCTTTGTAAGTCTTCTGTTAGCTTGTTTTTGTTGTCCGCTTGTATCAGGCAGTCGTCCAGGTATGGATAAATTTGGATTCCTTGAAGCCTGCAGTGAGCGATTACTGATGCCAGGCATTTCGTCAACACTCTGGGCGCAGTAGATAAGCCAAAGGGCAATGCTGAGAATTGATAATGCTCTGATCCTGCAAGAAATCTGAGGTATCTTCTGCAATGTGGTCGTATGGGGACGTGCAGGTATGCCTCCTTGAGATCTAGAGTTACCAGCCAATACTCCTTGCCCAGCATGGGAAGAAGTTGCTGTAGGGTCAGCATTTTGAATTTTGGAACGATGATGAATGTGTTTAAAGCGGACAGGTCGAGAATAGGCCTCCAATTTTTTCTTTTCTTGGTACCAGGAAGAGTCTGGAGTAAAATCCCTTGCCTTGTTCCATAGGTGGTACCCTTTCCACAGCTCTCATCCTTGCTAATTGAGCTATTTGTTTTAGAGCTTCTGTCTTTTGATTTGGTGGTAGGTTTGGCATTCCTCTTTTTCCGGGTAAAGTGTGGAAATGAAACCTGTAGCCTTGGTCTATAGTTTGCAAAATCCACTTGTCTCTTGTGATATAGTGCCAGTTTTTTGAAAATAGTGCTAACTTTCCGCCTAAGGGTGCTGCTATTTGTTCCCTGGTAGGCGGTGTCAAAGCCAAGTCACTGTGATTGTCCTGTTGCAGTGGTTGTGTCTGTGCCTCGTTGGTTACCTTGCCACTGGCGTCCCCTGTAGGCACCTCCTCTGGATTTATTTCTGCCTCTTGAACGCCTATTCCTGCCTCTCTGAGTTTTAGAGGAGTCTGGAAAGGACCAATTTTTGGAAGGCCAGTTCCTGCTAAACCTTGGAGGCTGAACCTGTAAGAAATCTTTTACTGTTTGTACAGATTTTGCCTTCTCTTCCATTTTCTTCAGTACCTGTTTGGCAGGAGAACCAAATAAACTGACCTTATCCATAGGAGCATCTAATAGCTTTGCTTTAACATGATCCGCAAGACCTGCTCTTTCAACCATGCATGCCTTCTTATAACTGTGCCAGTCATGGCTGATCTAAATGAAGCCTCCAGTGCATCATAGCCACATTTTAAGGAATGGTTACTAACCTGCTGAATGTTATTCACCATTTCTAGGACATATTTCTTATCTAAAGAATCATCCGAGGACAGTTTCTTAGTTAACTGATCAAGCATAAACTCTTGGTATTGGATCATATGAAACTGACAGTTCAATGCTCTAGCTGAGAGAGTAGCAGAGGTGTATACTTTTTTACCCCATCTCTCTAAGGACCTGGATTCCCTTTCAGAAGGGAGAGGGTTTTAGCTGAGGTCGAAGCTACTGCCTTAGGCCCCTGGGAGATGGTCTCAGGATCTGCGAAAGGAGCCTTGTATAAATGGTGATGAGTGTCCGGGACCCTGTAGAACCTATCGGGCTTAGCAGGGGCTGGAGGTAAAGTATCAGGAGCAGTGCAAGTATCATTAAATGCATCATCCACAACAGGAAGAACTGGAGGTATAGCTAAAGGCCTATGTTGCGGTAAGTGTAAAAAGGTCCTAAGCCTTTTCCTTGAATCTGAGAAATCTTGCCAATGCCATTGGAATTGCTCTCTCATGGCATGTAAAGTTTCCCCAAAAGAAAATTCCTCTGGTGGAGAAGCAGAAGGAATCGATTCTTCAGCATCGGAATCTTCATAAGTAGAAAAAGGAGCCTCTGGATGGTCTGTATCATCAGAAGAGTCATCTGAGGACACTGGCTCAGGGGGCTCTGCTCTAGGTCTCTTTTCTGGAGGCTGAGAGGCCCTGTCTGGGTGAGATTGGGATCCCCTTATTAAAGAGATGAGATCCTCT
This sequence comes from Protopterus annectens, assembly GCF_019279795.1. NCBI lineage: Eukaryota > Metazoa > Chordata > Ceratodontiformes > Protopteridae > Protopterus > Protopterus annectens. The sequence goes on from NC_056731.1 coordinate 1,624,505,568, forward strand.
GCCAGAGTAAGCATCTGGGAACTGGAACTGGGCCTGTGAGAGGGGGGCTTAACAGGCACAGACTTAGAAGTTTTGGCTGCTTTAGCCCTGGCAAAGGCCTTTATAGACATGGCTGCAGGAGGCCTAGCAGCACCACGTGCTGGGGTAGAAATATCCAAAGGGATGGTGTCCGATAAGTCTTGTGAAACCACAGTAGTAGGTAAAACTTCAGAGGCCGATTCAACTAGGGTAGAGGGGGCCTCGGTAGTAGTCATGGGGTCGGCTGAAGATTGAACCGTTTGCTCGGTTTCGGCCGAAACCGAGACACTCTGTTTGCTTAACCGTGGTTTCGGCCGAAACCGCGGACCGCGAGTGTCTGTCCTTTTCTTTGCGTTTAACAATTTGAGTAGTCGGAGGATCCGACGGCATTATGTATGCAAAATCTGAGCCGAAAAACTGTTCAGCAAACTCCGACCGACGTCTAAGCATTCGTTGGTTGAAAGAAGCACAGGCTAAACAAGCTGCTACGTCGTGGTCTGGGCCTAAACAAGGTAAGCAGTACGAGTGGAAATCTTTGAGGTATTTGTTTCCCACAAGTTAAACAGTTATTCACTTTTTCTGACATCGGCTGAGGCAAGAAAGAGTCCCCAACGGGGTACATAGCTTTTTAGAAGTCTTCGAAGTAGTATTCGATAGTAGTAATCTCTGGATCTGACCGACCGGCACTTGCGAACAGCTTCTGCTTCGGGCGCCATGCGGCAAGAAAGAGGAAAATGGCGTCGGCTGATGCCTTTATACCCGAAGAACTGCAGCTATGACGTCGGGTGAAGTGCGACACCAGCCGAGGCCAGACCCAGACTTTGGAATCCGGCCGACCGAAGGGCTGCCTGACGACAGGACAACCCATTTGTAAGGGCTGCAGATGCATCCTTGAAGGACATCTGGGATGGTGGGTGGGTAAACTGGACTGCAACAGTGAATACACTCCAACATCTACATTTATGATAGGTACACAACTGTACTATGTTCATAGTGTTTCACTGTTGCAGTCATTATACTTGGGTTGAATCCCAAAGCTGAGGTTGGGTGGCTGGGTCTAAACAGGATGAGGAGCTATAAGGCCCTGCTGAACTGCAGTGGCAAAGTCTGCTCTAGATTTAGAGTAGAGAGGTAAGTGGTAGTGCTTATAAAAAGTGCATGGAACTCCAAGTTGCAGCCTCTAAAATGCCTTTGGTTGGTACTCCTCTGAGGAAGGCTGTTGAAGTGGCTGCTGTTCTGGTTGAGTGAGGCGTAATGCCCTTAGGCACGGATTTGCCATGTTGTGAATAGCAGAAACTAATGCAGTGGCCTATCCATTTTGAAATAGTCTGCTTTGAGATGGCCTTTCCTTGTGATCCTGCAGCATATGCTACTAAGAGTTGCTCAGTCTTTCTGAAAGACTTAGTTCTGTCCAAGTAGAAGCGTAGCTGTGTGCATGTCCAAAGAATGCAGGTGTGTCTCACCCTTATTCTGTGTGTTTGGATAAAAGGTAGCCAAACAAATGGTTTGGTTAAGGGCCACACTGGACATTACCCTAGGCATAAATGTCAGGTTCGTCCTCAGAGAAAATGATAAAAGGTTCCACAGCCATGAGTGCCTGTAACTCTGACACTAGTCTTGCAGAGGTTATTGCTAGGAGCAGAGCTGTTTTCCATAAGAACTTTATTTCAGCTGTATTGGCTGGCTCAAAAGGCGGCAGTGTGAGTTTCTCCAAGACATAATTGAGGTCCCATGCAGGTACTGGTGCTCTCCTTGGAGGTCTTATGTTTTTGGCCCCTCTGAGGTACTGTCTTGGCAATGGATGTGAAACAATTGGTGGTTCCGTATTGTAATGAGCTGAAATGGCAGAGGCATGGATTTTAATTTATGAAAAGGATAGGCCTTTGTCCAGCATCTCCATTACGTATTGTAAAATCTGAGGAATATTTGGTACAAACGTGTCAATTCCTTGTGCCTGGTTCCAAGCACACAATCTTTTCCATTTTTCTGGATAAGATTTTCTGGTACTGGGCCTCCAAAATAACATCCATCAATGCTTTACAGAGAGGTGTGTTCTGAATGGCTACGTTATCCGCCATGCTGCCAGATTTAGTGTTCCGAGTTAGCTGTGCAGGATCAGATTGTTTTGTTGGGTCAGTAAATGAGGAATATGAGGTAATGTCCAGGCTGGGCCTGGAGACAAGCTCTTTAGGATTGGATACCAGTGCTGGCGTGGCCGGTCTGGGGCAATCAGAATCATTTTTGGCTTCTCTTGTCTGACCTTTAGGAGTACCTTGGGGAGGAGAGGCAGAGGAGGAAAGGCATATACTGTTAGGGTTTTCCAGCTGAATGATAGAGCATCCACTTTCCATGCTTGCTTGTGATACATCCTTGTGCAGAATCTCTGTAGCTGGCAGTTGTGAAGGGAGGCAAATAGATCTGTCTGAGCATCCCCATTTCTTCATTATCATGCTGAAGACTTGTGGATCCAGTTTCCACTCGTGGGGATCCGTGAGGTTTCTGCTTAGTTCGTCTGCCAGAGTATTTTTCTTTCCTGTCAGGAATTGTGCTTGCAGGTGTACTTGATAAGGCAATGCTGTGTCCCACAAAGTCATGGCTTGTCTGCAGAGGGGGTAGGAATGAGAGCCTCCCCGTTTATGTACTACATGACTGTAGTATTGTCCATCCTTAGTAGTTGTCCTGGATGGAATAGATCTTGAAAGCTGTCAGGGCATTCTGAACAGCTAGCATCTCTTTGATTGATATGAAGATGCCTTTGGCTTGTGGGCCATGTGCCCTGAATACATTTTCATGCCATGTGGGCCCCCAGGCATAATCTGAAGCATTTGGTATAGACTGCCTGGCTGTGGGCAGGGTGAATGGCTGTCCCTTGTTGTGGTGACAGTCCTGTGCCCACCATCGAAACTTCTGTTGCAGGCAAGAAATTAGGGTAATTAGAAGTTATGTACTCACCATAACGTTCCATCTGAGTAGGTGTATTCATTTGTCTACAACCTGTGGGTTATGGATCAGATATCGGATCCGAACCGGCATGGTTTACCAGCTATGGATCCAAGCTCTCAGCTCCTCCCCTCACCCATAATGCCCTGCTCTACCCTCATGACCTCAGATCGAGTTTGCCAACAGCAAGAACACCCTGAAAATGGTAAAACACATCATATGCAGGAAACTGAAAGGCCACTGGGATAGGAGGGCGGGATGGTTGCAGACAAATGAATACACCTACTCAGATGGAACGTTATGGTGAGTACATAACTTCTAAATCTGAAGTAGGAGATTCATTTGTCTGCAACCTGTGGGACAGAGTCCCCAGCTACCTGAATCTTGGGCGGCCATCATGGAAGGATATTCCGGAGCACCGCGGAGCCAAAGGATGCTCTACCCCTAGATGCAAGATCCAACTTGTAGTGGGAAATAAAAGTATGAGATGAAGCCCACGTGGCTGCTGCACAAATATCACCTAGAGGAATCCTAGCCTTAAAGACTGCCGAGATAGAGACTGATCGGGTTGAATGGGCATGTACACCCTCCGGTGCGGGCCTTCCCGAAGCTTGATAAGCCAATAAGATACATTGTGAAATCCAGCGAGATAATGAGACTTTAGAAATTGGTTTGCCCAAATTAAATTTAGCAAAGGAAATGAACAACTGGTCGGATTGCCTATGACCAGCCGTCCTGTTTAGATAAAATCTAAGTTGCCTGTGAACATCTAAGGAGTGAAGCTTGTATTCACCTTTGTTTTCATATTTAGGAAAGAAAACAGGGAGGTTAATGGATTGATTAATGTTTGCTTCAGAAGCTACCTTAGGAAGAAAGGACGGATTGGTCCTGAGGTAAACACGGTCCGGATGAAAGACCAAGTAAGGAGGTTTAGCTGATAATGCTTGAAGCTCTGAAACTCTCTTGGCCAAAGTAATGGCTACTAAGAAGGCGGTCTTGAAAGATAAGAATTTCAGATCTACCGTAGCTGCCGGTTCGAAGGGGGGGGGGCGGTCAAGGCCTGGAGAACTAAGGAAAGGTCCCAAGGAGGAACCGCTTGCTTTACAGGGGGCCTGAGAAGAAAAGTACCTTTAAGGAAAATCTTACATAACTTGGCAGACATCAGTGGATTGGAGTCACGACCAATGTGATAATGAGAAATTGCCGCAAGTTGTACTTTGACCGTGGAACTGCTGGCACCATCATTAAAAAGAGTGGTTAAAAAATCAAGCACCAAAGGAAGAGGAACTGTGAAGGGGTTTAGGCCTTGCCGCTCCGCCCACAAAGAGAACTGTTTCCACTTGCTGCGATAGACTTAGTGGATGGCTTATGAGCCGCCACCAGGATGGCCTTAACAGGGGACGAAATACCGGGAGTCCTGATCAAGAGTGGAACTGGAGCAGCCAAGTGGTCAGCTTCAGGTTGTCCAGGTTCGGAGGAGATAAGTGGGATGGATGAGATATCAGATCCGGAATGGGATCTAAAATCCAAGGAGGATTCACTGAGTGAGACCTTAGGAAGGGGAACCAGATCTGTCGAGGCCAAAATGGAGCAATGAGAATCATTCTGCACCCCAACCGAGAGGCTTTCTGAAGAACTTGGAGCATCAGAGGCAAGGGGGGATAAGCATAAAGAAGACCGGGTGGCCAAGCATGCACCAGAGCGTCTCTTGGGGAACCTCCGGGAGGAGGTATCAGAGCGAAAAAACTGTCGCACTTGGTGTTTGAGGGATAGGCAAAAAGATCGCAACAAGGAGTTCCCCACAGTGCGAAAATGCGTTCCGCTACCTGAGTATTGAGAGACCACTCGTAAGGGGTGAGAATGGTGCGACTAGTTTGTCCGCCAGGATGTTGGACCGACCCGGAATATGCGTTGCTATGAGAAAGCGGTTGGTGGAGATTGCCCATTCCCACACTCATGGCTTCTCGACAAAGCGGGTAAGACCTGGTTCCTCCTTGCTTGTTGATGTACCAAACAACCGACATGTTGTCCGATTGAATCGCAATTGTGGGAAGAAAGGCCTGAAGTGCTAGCAACGCTAAGAGCACCGCTCTCATCTCTAGAACGTTGATATGCAGTGAGGTCTCTGAATCGTCCCACGTGCCTTGGACGGTCCAGCCTGCAAAATGCCCCCCCCCCCCACCCGAGGCGGGAGGCGTCCGTGGTCACCGTGGAGAGAGGGGGAGAAGCACAAAATGGGCGGCCTCCGTGGAGATCTGGAGAGTGTAGCCACAACAGGAGGGACCGCTTGCAAGCCTTGCTGATCGCAATGGGATGATGCATAGGAAGAGCAAGATACGACCACTGAACTAGGAGTGTCCATTGAAGGATGCGCATATTGAACCTGGCGAGAGGAAGCGCTATTGCTGCAGCCATGGACCCTAGGGCCCTCAGAACCAACTCCGCCGGAACTGAGCTTGATTGGAGAATAGACAACACCTGAAATTGCAGATTTTGAACTCTGTCCGCAGTGAGGAAGGCTTTTAATCTCCTTGTGTCTAACCTGGCACCTATAAAATCTATGAGCTGCGTGGGTGCTAGGTTGGATTTTTTTGTGTTTATTGTGATGCCCAGACAGGGAGCAAGATGGAGAAAGGAGTCTCGCGCCAATAGTAGTAGATGCCTTGTTGGGGCGGTGAGAAGCCAGTCGTCCAGGTAGGGAAAGACCTGTACCCCCTGAAGCCTCAGGTGGGCCGCTACCACTGCTAATACTTTGGTGAACACCCTGGGGGCTGTGGTGAGACCAAAGGGAAGGACCCAGAATTGGTAGTGACTGGCTCCCAGCCAGAAGCGGAGAAACCTCCTGGAGCGCCTGTCCATTAGAATGTGGTAGTACGCATCCTTGAGGTCTATGGAGCACATCCAGTGATTTTCTCCCAGAAGGGGGTGAATAGACTGCAACATGACCATTCGGAACTTCTCCTTGGGAACTGCCAGGTTCAAGAGTGAAAGGTCTAAAATTGGTCTTAGATCCCCCGTCTTTTTTGGCACTAGAACCTGGAGTAGAACCCTGATCCGATCTGGTCTGGGGGGACGGGCTGGATGGCTTTTCTTTAGCAGATGGCCAATTTCTGCCAAAGCGGCCTCCCACTGACCGGGTGGAACGTTGGGGAGGGACTTCAATTTTGGCAAGTGAAGAAAGGGTATACGGTATCCTCTGGATATGATCTGGAGGACCCAGCGGTCTGATGTTATGGACTCCCATGCCGCTAGGTGCTCCGAAAAACATCCCCCGACTGCCTCCAGAGTGGAGCAGCCGGGCAACCCCTCAGGGCTGCTGCGCGGGCCGTTCAGAGAAGGGTTCTCTGGACCCGAAGTTCCTGGGAGCCCCTCTGCCCCTAGGGCGGCGTCCTCCCTGTCCTCCTCTGCCACGGAAGGACTGGTTGTCCGGAGCAGGCTGAGACTGCTGCGACTTCTGGAACCACATCTTCTGTCCCTTTTGGTTCCTAGAATAGGGCCTCTGGGGTGCAGAGAAGCGGATTCCGACGGCAGGCAGCATCTTCCCATCCTTCTCGCTCTGGGTCAGTGTCGCGAACAGTTTTGCCAAAGAGGGCAGAACCATCGAAGGGGGCGTTCGCGAATGACACCTTGAAGGGCTCTGAGAAATCGCAATGATGGAGCCAGGCCTGACGTCTAGTAACTAGGCCTGCCCCTGCGGCTCTAGCGGCAACTTCCGTAGCATGTGACAGTAGCCGCATAGAGGTATTGGTGACGGACCTAAGAGTGGCCATGCGGGTGGAGTGCCGCACTTTGTCCTCCTCCGACATGGACTCTGGGGGGATGCAGCGTATTCTTTAATAAGATCGCGCTGCATCCTAATCACGTGTGCCAGGTAGTTCAGCGCTCTCGCAGAGAAGGTCGCTGAACTAAACATCCGCTCCCCCAAGCGGTCCATCATCCGAGACTCCTTGCTCGGGGGATGGACTGAGGGACTCTCCTGAGCAAGTTCCGTCTTGGTGGCCGCCGTCAACATGGCATCTACCGGAGGCCCCTTACTCCAAGGGGCACGGTCAGCCGGGGGACAGAATACGGTTGGGCCTTTCTGGGATTGGTTCCACGGTGTCCGGTTCCTTCCACGCCCTGGTGGTAATGAGGTCCACCAGGGGGTCGGCAGGAGGGGACACCCAAGAGGTAGACGGGCCCGCTTCAAATGCCTCCAAGAACACGGACTCGTCCGAGGAAGACTTGGGGGCAGACCCCCCCCCTTATGCGGAGCATTTCCATGTCTCCAAATGAGACATCCTCAGGGGGTGACCGTGGGGAGCCTTCCCCTTCCTCCAAATCAGTGTCTTCTGTGAGAGACTCGGGGGAGTCAATGTGCCTCCTTTTGCACGTATGTTTGTGGTGAACATCCTCCGGGGGGCTGTCAGAGGACTCCTCGCAAACAGTAACCTGTTCCAGGGGAACAGCTTGGGGCACAGGAGCGGGCTGTCCCAAGGGCCGGATGGTGGAAGCCTGACCCAGTGCAGAGGGAGCGGGCGGAAGCAAGTGCCGGGGGTCCGGAGACACTCAACAGGGCCCTCTCCACTACATCAAAAGCCAAAGGGGAGCCGACCTCGACCAAAGGATCCGACAATCTGCTCCCCCTCGGATCTGAGGAGTGGATCGGAGCCGCCGCCGAAGCGCTCGGATCCGAAGGGACAGTGCGCTCCGACAGACGGCGCCGAAGGAGCACTGATCCCCCCGGATCCGAAGCTCGGATCCGAAGCACTCGAGGGCAGGGTCGGATCCGAAGTACCAAGTACTATCGGCGCCGACCCACCCCCGGCTCTGAAGCTGCTCGGCTCCAACTGCTCCGAACCCGGGTAGCGGGTCGGAGAAGGAGCAATTGGCTTGAAAAAAGGGGTCGAGCCCCCAGAGGGGAGGCAAACACTCCCATCTGCATCTGGGCCTGGATGAACCTTCTCATCATCCGGTCCAGATCAGCGTCTGACAGGCTATAAGTTGATCTCGACAAGGCTACCGAGGTAGGCCTTGAGTGCCTCCTCGATAGCCTCGACTGAGATCGGGTCTCCTCCTCCTCAGGTCCCGGTGAAAAACACACTGGAGACCGGAGGAGGGAGAGCCAGCAGACAGGAGGCCGGAGGAGAAGCCAGCTTAGCTGGCGGGGCGAAACAGAGGTCTCGGCCTGCCGCTTATGGTGCTTCTCCTCCGGTCCTTCTTCTAGCTTCCCTCTCCTCGAACCAATACAGGGAGGTAGAGTCCCAGGAGGAGGAGGGGAGCTGGAGAGAGACAACTGTAGAACGGTTACCCCGAAGGAGCGGAGGCCGGAGCAGAGTCCGGTGGCAAAAGACCCGCCAAGACAAGCTTGGACCTCCGCTCCTTCAATGCCCTGGGGTTGAACCCTGCACAAATGGAACATCCAGAAGTGAGGTGTTCAACCCCAAGGCATCTAACACACCGAGTGTGGCCATCAGCCGGGGAAAGCTTATGGCCACACTCGGAGCACTTGGAGAACACAGCTTTGGGTTGTTCAGACATCCCAAAAGCAAAAAAGTTACTTAAACTAGAGTTAAAGTAACAAAACCACTCAACAGGCCCAAACACACACTATGCTACCAGCGAGGGGAGGGATAAGTAAAATTAAATTTTAAAACACTAAAAGGGGAACCTACACTTCCACACAACTTTCACACAAAGTTCAAAAATTAGCACTTTAAAGACTAAAAAACTACACTTAGCTGAAGAGCTTATGGAACACAATCTGGTCACCAGCGCGGCAAACGAGATCTGAGGTCATGAGGGTAGAGCAGGGCATTATGGGTGAGGGGAGGAGCTGAGAGCTTGGATCCATAGGTGGTAAACCATGCCGGTTCGGATCAGATATCGGATCCATAACCCACAGGTTGCAGACAAATGAATCTCCTACTTCAGATTTAATGTTTCCAGGCTGTGACAATGTTGAGTCCAAACACACTTTAGATACCATTGTAGTTTCCTCATATGCAGTCTGGCATATGGAATTAGCAGAATGCAGGATGGCATGAAGCCCAAAGCCTGCAGAATTTTTCTTGCAGATAACTGGGTCTTTGTTGCCAACATTTTGAAGTAAGAAGTCAGTTGCCTTTGTCTGGCTGAGATAAGCCATCTGGGCAATTTCCCAGGAATATTATCGCTTGAGAGGGCACTAGTTTTGAATTATTTTCGTTTACTGTGTACCCTGGGCAAATTAGTAATCTTTTTACAAATGCCAGATGCTTTAGTAGAATGTCCTTGTTCTCTGCTCGAATAAGGCAATCGTCCAAGTAAGGATATATTGAATTCCTCTGTCTGCAAAATGCAATTATTGGTGCCAGGCATTTTGTGAAAACCCTGGGCGCAGTAGATAAGCCAAAGGGGAGAGCAGAGAATTGGTAGTGCATTGAGCCAGCTATGAATCTCTGGTATCTTCTGCAAGATAGTCTGATTGGAATATGCAGGTATGCCTCTTGGGTCTAAAGTTACAAGCCAAGCCTTCTTGCCCAGCATGGGCAGAAGCTGCTGCGGTGTCATTTTGAATTTTGGAACATCCAGAAATGTATTTAGAATAGACAGGTCCAGTATTGGTCTCCAGGCTTTCTGGGTACCAAGAAAAATCTTGAGTAAAATCCTTGTCCCTGCTCTTGCTGTGGTACTTGCTGAATGGCCCTCATGTCCATGAGGGATGAAATTTGTTTTTGTGCCTCTGCCCATTGACTGTGTGGCAGGTCTGGCATACCTTTTGCCCTTGGCAGGGTGTGAAAGCGGAACCTGTAGCCCCTGGGACACTATATTCAAGACCCATTTGTCCTGGGTGATCATGTCCCAGTTGAGAAAAAAGTGCTAGTTTTCCCCCTAAGGGGGCTACCAAAAAAATAAGTGCTTGGTGCTGGCAGAGGAAAATCATTGGGACTGCTTCCTGTATGGCTGTGATTTGTCTTCTCCGCTTTTGGAGGTAGAAGCGCCCCACTGTTTAGGTCTGTATGAACCCTGGGGCTAGGATCTGCCTCTTGGGCATCTGTATCTGCCTCTGTGGCCTGTCTGACACTGGAAAGGACCAATTCTTTGTAGGCCAGTTCCTACTAAATCTGGGTGGCTCTACCTGTAAGAAATCCTTTACTGTTTGCATAGATTTTGCTTTGTCCTCCATTTTCTTCAACACCTCCTCTGCTTTAACACCAAATAAGGCATCATGCTGTAATGGAGCATCTAATAATTTTGCGTTAACATGATCAGGCAGATTCTGTCCCTTTAACCAAGCATGCCTCCTAATGACAGAACCCGTAACTGCAGCCCTGCAAGAGGCCTCCAGAGAATCGAAGCCACATTGCAAGGTATGCTTTCCCACTTCAGTTGCATGCAATAAATCCTGCATTTCCTTATTTTCTGCACAATCAGAATTTGACATTTTCTGTTTTCGCAGTGACATTAAGTATTGCTGATATTTAAGCATATGAAATTGGCAATTTAAAGCCCTCACAGCCAAAGTAGCAGAAGTGTAAACCTTTTTTCCCCATGTCTAGTGGCCTTGAATCTCTATCAGAGGGAATAGGGTTTTTTTTTGCAGTAGAAGACTCTACTCCTATGGGACCCTGAGAAATAGTTTCTGAGTCTCCTATGGGACCCTGAGAAATAGTTTGAGTCAGCAGCAGGGTTTTTATAAAGAAATTTATGTGAATCTGGAACCCTGTAGTATCTGTCTGGTTTAACAGGAGCACAGTCAGGAGAAAGTCTGGACTCTGAAAATACATCTGCAACGTCCAACACAGGAGGACTAGCTAAAGGCCTCTGCTGAGGTAGAAAAAAGAAAATCTCTAAGCCTTTTCTTAGATTCTGAGTAGTCTTGGCACTCCCAGTGGAAGTGCTCCCTCATGGTATGCAGGGTTTCCCCAAAATAATAATCCTCAGGCAGTGAGGCTGAAGGGATAGATTCTTCAGCATCAGAATCCTCAGAGAGCAAGAAAATATTCCTGTTCAGAAGAGGAGTCAAGAGGAAATGGAAACCTGATCTGAAGATTCATATTCTATCTCTTGCCTAGGCCTCTTGTCAGGAGGGGGATGGGAACCCCTGATCAAGGTAATTAGGTCTTCGGCCATTTTGGGCATCTGTTTTTTAGGCATGGCAGTCTGCCCAGGAGAATGCTGTACTTGTTTCTTTGTCTTTAGAAAGTACAGTTTTGTACCTACCATAAATGTAGATGTCCGATAGGTATGCATCTGCAGTCCTTACATATGGGTTGTCCTGCCTCAGGCAGCCCTTCGGTCGGCCGGATTCCAAAGTCTGGGTCCGGCGTCGGCTGATGTCGCCCCTTCCCTGACGTCAGAGCGCCTGGGGTATAAAAGCGTCAGCCGACGCCATCTTCCTCAGTTTTTCTTGCCCCAGATGCCAGGTGCCCTCTAAGGAAGGCTATATTTGGAGAGATGCAATAAATTCCAGACATGCACAGAAATATAAAACACACCATAATAGATAACCCCAGCTAGCTATGAGAGGGATAAGCACCCAAGAAATACCACAGAGGGAAGAAATACCACAGAGGGGAAGGAGGGAGGGTAAACCTGACTGCAGATGCATACCTATCTGACATCTACATTTATGGTAGGTACAAAACTGTACTATGTCCTATAGGATGCATCTGCAGTCCTTACATATGGGTAGAATACCATAGCCAATCTGGGGGTGGTAGGATCTAAGAAAAGGATGGTGTAGCTAAAATGCCCTGCAGGACTGACGTAGCAAAGCCTGCTCTGGATCTGGAATATAAGGGTAAGTTGTAATGCTTGGAAAATGTATGCACGGAGCTCCATGTAGCAGCTTCTAAAATGTCCTTGGTAGCCACCCCTCTTAAGAAGGCTGTGGAGGTGGCTGTGGCTCTGGTGGAATGAGGCCTAATGTTAGCTGGCACACTTTTGCCATGAAAAGAGTAACAGAATCTAATGCAATTCCCTATCCATTTTGAAATAGTCTGTTTGGAAATTGCTTTTCCTTGTACACCAGCAGCATATGCTACAAACAGCTGGTCAGTTTTTCTGCAAGTCTTAGTTCTGTCCAAGTAGTAGCGCAACTGTCTGTGAATGTCCAGGGTATGCAGAAGTTTCTCCCCTTTGTTTTGTGGCTTTGGAAAGAAGGTAGGCAGGTGAATAGCTTGGTTCAAGGAGACCCACCTTTGGCATGAATGAAGGATTGGTTCGCAATGAGACTCTGTCCTGATGAAAAATAAGAAATGGGTGTACTGCCATGAGGGCCTGCAACTCAGATACTCTTCTTGCTGAGGTTATGGCCAGAAGGAAGGCAGTCTTCCAAGACAGGAACTAGTTCTGAAGATGCTGCTGGTTCAAAGGGAGGTAGAGTTAATTTTTCCAACATAAAGTTAAGGTCCCATGTAGGCACTGGTGGCTTCCTTGGAGGATTGATGTTTTTAATTCCTCTTAGAAACTGCCTTAGCAGAGGATGAGAAAATACCGGTGGATCAAAGTTGTACTGTGCTGAAATTGCTGATGCATGAATTTTAATGGAAGAGTAAGAAAGGCCATTGTGGAGCATTTCTGCCAAGTATTCCAGGATATGTGCCATGTTCATCACTGTCGCATCTAGGCCCTTTGTGGTGCTCCAAGTGCGAAATCTTCTCCATTTTGCTGAATATGCCTTCCTTGTGGAAGGCCGGCGAGCTTCCATGATGATATCCTTCACTCTCTTTGATAGCTTATCCTGGTGAGGAATCAAGGTATTCTCCAGGCTGTCAGCTGTAAGGTTTTCAGGCTGGAGTGCAGAGTTTTGTAATTGTGCTGTGTCAGAAGAAGGGGCCATTGTGGTAGAGGCCATGCATGACATGCTCTTTAACAGTGGGTACCAGTGCTGTCTTGGCCAGTGCGGAGCTATCAGAATCACTTGTCTGCTCTGTCCTGATCTTCAGTAAGACCTTGGTCATTAATGGAAGAGGTGGAAATGCATACACTGTTAGAGAATTCCAGCTGAAAGAGAGGGCGTCCACTTTCCATGCTTGTGGGTGGTATGTCCTTGAACAAAATTTCTTCAGCTGATGGTTGTGGTGGGAGGCAAAAAGATCTATGTCCGGCCTCCCCCATGATTGTGTTATCTGAAGGAAGATGTCTGGGTGCAGCATCCATTCGTTTGGATCCATGATATTTCTGCTTAGGCTGTCTGCCAGTATACTGTCTTTTCCTGGCACAAACTGGGATTGTAGCTCTATATTGAGTTTTAGGGAAAGTTCCCAAAGATTCATTGCCAGCCTGCAAAGAGGGTAGGAATGGGTACCTCCTTGCTTGTTTATGTACCACATAAAGTACAGTTTTGTACCTACCATAAATGTAGATGTCCGAACTGGATAGCATCTGCAGTCATAACTGGGTTGTCCTGTCGTCAGGCAGCCCTTCAGTCGGCCGGATTCCAAAGTCCGGGTCCGGCTTCGGCTGATGTCGCACTTCACCCGACGTCATCTCTGTTGGTCTTCGGGTATAAAAGCATCAGCCGACACCATTTTCCTCAGTGTTTCTTGCCCCAGATGCCAGTAGCCCTCTTGAAGGCTAAAATTTGGATAGATGCCAATGTTTCCAAAAAGATAGAGGTAAACACAAAAATAAGCATGTATGTACATATATACAAACAAATACACCATAAAAGACTCCCCACCAGCTAGCTATTAGGAGGGTAAACACCCTAGGAGTACCACAGAGGGAAGGAGGGAGGGTAATCCTGACTGCAGATGCTATCCAGTTCGGACATCTACATTTATGGTAGGTACAAAACTGTACTATGTCCTTCATGGATGCATCTGCAGTCATAACAACTGGGTAGAATACCATAGCCAACTAGGGGAGGAGGATAAAAGTAGATTATGGTGTGTTTAGGATCCCTTGCAGTACAGCAGTGGCAAACCCTGCTCGGGATCTGGAATATAGAGGCAAATTATAATGCTTGGCAAATGTATGCACGGAGGTCCAAGTAGCCGCCTCAATAATGTCTTTGGTTGCCACTCCTCGTAAGAAGGCTGTGGTAGTGGCTGTTGCCCTTGTAGAATGAGGTCTTATGTTCTGTGGAATTGGTTTTCCATGGAAGGAGTAACAGAATCGTATGCAATTTCCTATCCATTTGGAGATTGTCTGTTTGGAAATAGCTTTTCCTTCCCTTCCTGTTGCATAGGCTACAAAAAGTTGGTCAGTCTTTCTGCTATTTTTGTTCTGTCCAAGTAGTAGCGTAGCTGTCTATGTACATCCAAGGTATGCAGCATTCTTTCCCCTCTGTTTTGTGGGTTGGGAAAGAAGGTAGGTAGGTGGATTGCCTGGTTTAAAGACACTCTGGATACCACCTTAGGCATAAATGTAGGATTAGTCCTCATGGACACTCTATCTTGGTGGAAGATTAGGAAGGGTTGCACTGCCATTAAGGCCTGTAGTTCTGAAACCCTCCTTGCTGAAGTAATTGCCAGTAGGAAAGCAGTTTTCCATGACAGGTGTTGTAGGTCTGCTGTTGCTGCTGGTTCAAAGGGTGATAGTGTCAACTTTTACTTTTCTAGCACAAAGTTTAAGTCCCAAGCTGGTAATGGTGGTTTCCTTGGAGGTTTTACATTCTTGATTCCTCTGAGGAACTGCCTGAGCAAAGGGTTGAAAAACAGGTGGATCAAAGCTGTATTCTGCTGAAATAGCTGATGCATGTATCTTGATGGAGGAGTAGGACAGGCCTGAATGAAGAAGTTCGGCCAGATACTCCAGAATGTTAGGCATATCTATGTTTGATGCATCTTTTCCTCTTTCCGTACTCCAAATGACAAACCTTTTCCATTTTCCAGCATAGTTCCTTCTTGTTGAAGGTCTGCGTGCTTCAAGAATAATGTCTAACTCTTTGGGAAAGTTCTGGATTAGCTGCTGCTATGTGATGTTCCATGCAGTCAGTTGCAACGTTTTTAGGTTTGGATGTATGATGCTGTAGTTGTTCTGAGTTAACATCAAAGGCATCAGGGGTATTGGCCACATATTGTTCCGAGACATGCTCCTCAGCAGTGGGTACCAGTGTTGTCTTGGCCAGTTTGGAGCTATCAGGATTATCCTTGGACGTTCTTCCTTGATTTTTAGTAGTACTTTGTGTATCAAGGGAAGAGGTGGGAATGCATATGCTGTTAGGCCTTTCCAGCTGAAGGAGAGCGAATCCACTTTCCATGCTAGTGGGTGGAATGTCCTTGTGCAGAACTTTTGAGCTGGTGATTGAGAGGTGATGCGAATAGATCTATCTGAGGCATTCCCCATTTCTTTGAGATGGTCTTGAAGATGTCCGGGTGCAGCTTCCATTCGTGGGCATCCGATGTGGTTCTGCTTAACATGTCTGCTAGAGTATTTTCTTTTCCCGGTACAAATATTGCCTGTAACTGGATGTTGTAGCTGAGTGCCAGGGTCCACAGCTCCAAAGTCATTCTGCATAGGGCTATGAATGAGTGCCTCCCTGTTTGTTGATGTACCACATGACTGTGGTGTTGTCTGTCCTTATCAACTGGCCCTCTTGGAGAAATGGTTTGAACTTTTGGATTGCCAGTTTTACTGCCAGCATTTCTTTTAGGTTGATGTGCAGGTGAAGTTGATCCTGTGTCCACAATCCTTGCACGCATTTGTCCAGCATGTGGGCCCCCATCCTAGGTCTGAAGCGTCTGTTGTGATGGTCTGGCTTGCTTGACATCTGCGAAAGGGTAGGCCTGGGTTTGACTGACATGCCTGAGCCCACCATAGGAACTCCTGCTTTAAGCATGGAATTAGTGGGATTTCTGTTTCTAGGCTGTGTCTGTGTTGGGACCATAAATTCTTTAGGTACCACTGTAGTTTTCTCATATGTAGTCTGGCAAATGGGACCAAGATTATGCATGATGCCATGAAGCCCAAGGCCTGCAGTACTTTTCTTGCTGTTAACTTGTTCAGTTTTGTTAGTGCCAAGAAGTAAAGAGGGAGTTCTTTTGTTTTTCTGTAGTCAGGAATGCCATTTGTTTTACTGTGTCCAATTCAGCCCAAGAATGTCCTTGTTTGGGATGGTATCAGCCTTGACTTTTGTAAATTGACTGTGTATCCCAGTGCTTGTAGCAAGTAAATGACCCTTTGTAAATCTGTTGTCAGCTTGCTTTTGTTGTCCCCTTGTAGCAGGCAGTCGTCCAGGTATGGGTAAATTTGAATTCCCTGTAGTCTGCAATGGGCGATTACTGATGCCAGGCATTTTGTGAATACTCTGGGTGCAGTAGATAAGCCAAAGGGCAATGCTGAGAATTGATAGTGCTCTGATCCTGCAAGAAATCTGAGGTATCTTCTGCAGATTGGTCGAATGGGGACGTGCAGGTATGCCTCCTTGAGATCTAGAGTTACCAGCCAAGACTCCTTGCCCAGCATGGGAAGTTGCTGTAGGGTCAGCATTTTGAATTTTGGGACAATGATGTATGTATTTAAGGTGGACAGGTCGAGAACTGGTCTCCAACTTTTTTCCTTTCTTGCAACTAGGAATAGTCTGGAGTAGAACCCCTTTCCTTGCTCTGCTGTTGGCACTCTTTCCACAGCTCTCATGTTTGCTAACCCCATTATCTGTTGTAGTGCCTCTGTTTTTTGATTTGGAGGTAGATTTGGCATTCCTCTTTTGACTGGTAAAGTGTGGAAGTGAAACCGGTAACCTTGATCTATGGTTTGTAAAATCCACTTGTCTTTTGTTATGTAGTGCCAGTTCTTTGAAAATAAGGTTAACTTTCCGCCTAGAGGAGCTGCTATTTGTTCCCTGGTAGGCAGATTTAGGGTTAAGTCACTGTGGTTGTGCTGATGTAGTGGCAGTGGTTGTGTCTGTGCCTCTGTTGTTACCTTGCCACTGTCGTCCTCTGTAGGCACCTCCTCTGGATTGGTTTCTGCCTCTGGAACGTCTATTCCTGCCCCTTTGAAATTTTGTGGAGTCAGGAAAGGACCAATTTTGGCAGGCCAGTTCCTGCTAAACCTTGGGGTTGAACCTGCAAGAAATCTTTAACCGTTTGAACAGATTTTGCCTTTTCTTCCATTTTCTTCATAACCTGCTGGGCAGGTGTACCAAACAAACTTGTCTTATCCATAGGAGCATCTAGCAACTTAGCTTTAACATGATCAGGTAAAGCTTGCTCCTTTAGCCATGCATGCCTTCTTATCACTGTGCCAGTCATGGCTGATCTAAATGAAGCCTCCAGTGCATCATAGCCACATTTTAAGGAATGGTTGCTAACCTGTTGTATGTTATTTACCATTTCTAATACATATTTCTTATCAAGAGATTCATCAGTGGTTAGTTTTTAGTTAACTGATCAAGCATAAACTCTTGGTATTGTATCATGTGAAACTGACAGTTTAAAGCTCTAGCTGAGAGAGTAGCTGAAGTGTAGACCTTTTACCCCATCTGTCTAATGACCTTGCTTCCCTTTCAGAAGGAATAGGGTTTTAGCTATGGTCGGCTACTGCCTTGGGACCCTGGGATATAGTTTCGGGTCTGCAAGTGGGGCCTTGTAAAGGTGGTGATGAGTATCTGGCACCCTGTAAAATCTGTCTGGTTTGGCAGGGGCTGGGGTAAAGAATCTGGAGCGGAGCAGACATCATTGAAAGCATCATCCACCACAGAGAGAACAGGAGGTATAGCTAAGGGCCTGTGCTGTGGGAGGTGCAGAAAAGTCCTAAGTCTTTTCTGGAGTCTGAAAAATCCTGTTGCTGCCATTGGAACTGCTCTCGCATGGCATGTAAGGTTTCCCCAAAGGAGAATTCTTCTGGTGGGGAAGCAGCTGGAATGGATTCTTCAGCATCAGAATCTTCAAAATTGGAGAAAGGAGCCTCTGGCTGGTCAGTTATGTCTGATTCGTCAGCAGAATCAGAGGACACTGGCTCAGGGGGCTCTGCCCTAGGTCTCTTCTCTGGGGGCTGAGAGGCCCTGTCTGGGTGAGATTGAGATCCTCTAATTAATGAAATTAAATCTTCTGCCAAAGTAAGCATTTGAGAACTAGAAGAGGGCCTGGTTGTGGGGGGGTTTAACAGGCACTGTCTTAGTAGTCTTGGCTGCTTTAGCCCTGGCGAAGGCCTTAATGGACATGGCTGCTGGAGGCCTAGCAGCACCACGTGCTGGGGTAGAGACATCCAAGGAATGGTGTCTGATAAGTCAGTGGCAACCACCGTAGTGGATAAAATTTCTGAGGCCGATTCAAGAGTGGTAGCAGGGGCCTCAGTTGTAGAGATAGGTTCAGCTGTACTTTGATCAGTTTTCGGTTTCGCCGAAACCGAGACACTCGCGTTTGCTTAACCATGGTTTCGGCCGAAACCGCGGACCGCGAGTGTCGGTCTTTATCTTTGCGTTTTGGCAGATTGGGTAGTCGGAGGATCCGGCGGCATAATGTACGCAAAATCAGAACCGAAAAACTGTTCTGCAAACTCCGACCGGCCTAAGCGTTGCCGGTTGAAAGAAGCACAGGCGAACAGGCTGCTACGTCGTGGGCTGGGCCTAAACAAGGCAGACAATAAGAGTGGAAATCTTTATGAGGTATTTGTTTCCCACAGGTTAAACAATTATTAACTTTTTCTGACATCGGCTGAGGCAAGAAAGAGTCCCCAACGGGGTACTTAGCTTTAGAAGTCTTCGTAGTCGTAGAAGTAATCTCTGGATCCGACCGACCGGCACTTGCGAACAGCTTCTGCTTCGGGCGCCACGCGGCAAGAAAGACTGAGGAAAATGGCGTCGGCTGATGCTTTTATACCCGAAGACCAACAGATGACTTCGGGTGAAGTGCGACATCAGCCGAAGCCGGACCCGGACTTTGGAATCCGGCCGATTGAAGGGCTGCCTGACGACAGGACAACCCAGTTGTTATGACTGCAGATGCATCCATGAAGGACATCTGTGGTATTGTCTGTCCTTATTAGCAGGTGGCCTTGATGCAGAAAGTGTTTGAAGGCCTCGATTGCATGCATCACTGCCAGCATTTCCTTTTGGTTTATGTGCATGTGCAATTCTTTGTGACCATAGACCTTGAATGCATCTGCCCTCCATGTGTGCTCCCCATCCATGGTCTGAAGCATCCGTTGTAATGGTTTGGCTGGTTATTGGTTTGCTGAAGGGCAGTCCCCTGTTTGACTGGCTTGCTTGAGCCCACCACAGAAATTCCTTTTGAAGGCATGGAATGAGTGGTATCAAAGCTTCTAGGCTGTGACTGTGCTGGGACCATAGACTCCTTAGGTACCATTGTAGTTTCCTCATATGCAGCCTTGCTTGTGGAATCAGAAGAATGCAAGATGCCATGTAACCCAGGGCCTGCAGGATTTTCCTTGCAGTCAGCAGAGTTTGTTTTGTCAAATTTTCGAAATAATCCGGTAGTCTGTTTTTCTTCTGTGAGAAAAGCCATTTGGGTGGTTGTATCTAGTTTCGCACCCAGAAAAGTTATTCTTTGGGATGGAACAAGTCTTGATTTGTGAAAGTTAAGTATCCCAAGGCCTGAAGTAGGCTGATGGCATAATTCAAGTGTTTTACCAAAGTTTGTTGGCTGTCCGCTTGTATAAGGCAGTCGTCCAGATATGGGTATATTAGAATCCCCTGAAGTCTGCAGTGTGCAATTACTGATGCCAGGCATTTCGTGAATACTCTGGGCGCAGTAGATAAGCCAAAGGGCAATGCTGAGAATTGATAATGCTCTGAACCTGCAAGAAATCTGAGGTGTCTTCTGCAACTTTGTCTGATAGGGACATGCAGGTATGCCTCCTTGAGGTCTAGAGTTACCAGCGAAAACCCTTGCCCAGCATGGGAAGGAGTTGCTGTAGGGTCAGCATTTTGAATTTTGGCACAATGAGATAAGTATTCAGTGCGGACAAGTCTAGAATAGGCCTCCATTGTTTTTCTTTTCTTGGGACAAGGAATAGTGTGGAATAAAATCCTTGGCCTTGTTCTGTGAGAGGAACCTTTTCTATAGCTTTCATTTGCAATAGGTTGGAAATTTGTTTCAAAGCCTCTGCCCTTTGATTCGGTGGCAGGTTTGGCATGCCTTTTCTTTTTGGTAATATATGGAAATGGAACCTGTATCCTTTGTATTTGCAGTGTCCATTTGTCCCTTGTAATACTGTGCCAATTTTTTGAGAAGGATAGCTTTCCACCCAAAGGTGCTTCCAATTGAGCCCTGGTTGGCGGGGTCAGGGTAAAGTCATTGAGTCTGTCTTTGTGCAGCAGTTGTAGGTCCTGCACTACACCTCTCTGGTTAGGAGGCTGCCATTGATGTCCTCTGTAGGAGCCTCTAGCTTGCCCTCTACCTCTGGCACGCCTGTTCTTGCCTCTCTGAAATCTGTGTCTGGAAAGGACCAATTCTTAGAAGGCCAATTTCTGCTGAATCTTGGTGGTTGGACCTGGAGAAAATCTTTGACTGTTTGTACAGATTTAGCCTTTTCCTCAAATTTCTTTAAGACCTCCTGAGCAGAGGAGCCAAATAACTTTTGCTTCTCCAGTGGCACATCCAGAAGCTTTGCTTTAACATGATCTGGCAGAGTTTGTTCCTTCAGCCAAGCATGCCTACGTATGACTGCACCTGTCATTGCTGACCTACATGAAGCTTCCAATGCATCATAACCACACTGCAAGAAATGGTTGCTAACCTGTTGGGAGTTATGTACCAGATCCTGAAGTGACTTGCGATCTAGGGGTTCAGGTGAAGACAGTTTTTTATGCAATTCATCTAACAAATACTCTTGGTACAGTATCATATGGAATTGACAATTTAATGCCTTCATAGAAAGAGTGGAAGTATATACTTTTTTACCCCATCTCTCAAAAGCCCTGGACTCCCTTTCAGAGGGGAGTGGATTTTTAGTAGTGGCAGTTGCAATCCCTTTAGGGCCCTGAGAAATAGTTTCTGGGTCAGCAGAGTGGGCCTTGTAAAGGAAATGTGAGTCCGGGACCCTGTAGTATCTATCGGGGTTTTGACAGGAGCCGGAGGAAGGGAGTCAGGAGTAATGCTAGACACATCATCAATGACATTCAAAACAGGAGGAATAGCCAAAGGTCTATGCTGAGGTAAATGCAAAAAAGTCCTTAATCTCTTCCTGGAATCAGAATTCCTGGCCCTGCCATTTGAAATGCTCTCTCATGGAGTGAAGGGTCTCCCCAAAGGACAGCTCTTCAGGAGGGGAGGCCGAGGGAATAGATTCCTCTGCATCAGAATCCTCGTAGGCCGTAAAGGCCGCCTCCTGGTAGTCCAATACAGCAGAGCCATCTGAGGCCTCAGAGGACTGGGGATCAGTGGGCTCAACCCTGGGCCTTTTGTCTAGAGGAGGTTGAGAGCCCCTGTCCGGATGTGGCTGAGAGCCCTTAATTAAGGAGATAAGGTCCTCAGCCAAACTTAGAATCTGTGAACCTGTAGTGGATCCCTGAGGAATAGCCTTGAGAGGCAAAGATTTTGGTCGTTTAGCAGCTTTAGCCCTTGTGAATGCCTTTATGGACATGGATGCAGGAGGCCTGGCTGCTCCATGTGCTGGCATAGTTTTGTCTAGAGAAATGGTGTCGGAAGATTCCAGAACACCGGTTTCTGAGGAGAAAACTCTAACAGACTCAGAGGAGGCCTCCGGGGCCGAGGTTGTCGGTTGTGTGGTTTCGACAGTCGGAAGTACCAAGGACTCTTTCAGCCGAGACAGAGACACTCGCGGTAGGCCTAGGCGTGGTTTCAGCCGAAACCACAGTCCACGTGTGTCTGTCCTTGTCCTTCCGTTTTTTGGTTAAATGAGAAGTCGGAGTCTCCGACGGCATATTGTAACGGAAACTAGCCCCAAAAAATTCCTCTGCAAACTCTGCCAGACGCCTAAGAGTGCGTCGAATGAAGGAAGCACAGACGGTACAAGCAGAGACGTCGTGGTCTGGGCCCTAGGCAGGGGAGGCAGTAAGAGTGGAAATCCTTATGAGGTATTGGTTTCCCACAAGTTAAGCAATTATTAACTTTAAGCGTTTGACCTGACATCGGCTGAGGCAAGAAAGAGTCCCCATTGGGGTACTTAGCTTTTGAAGTCTTCGGTAGCTGAAGTTACAGGAGCTGGCAGACTGGCACTTGCGAACTGCTTCTGCTTCGGGCACCACGCGGCAAGTAAGACTGGGGAAGATGGTGTCTGCTGACGCTTTTATACCCCAGGCGCTCTGATGTCGGGGAAGGGGCGACATCAGCCGACACCAGACCCAGACTTTGGAATCCTGTCGACTGAAGGGCTGCCTGAGGCAGGACAACCCATATGCAAGGACTGCAAATGCATCCTTAAAGGACATCTGCTTTAGTCTTTGCTTTGGAAGCTGAAGTAAGGTTTACATATAACTGTGTAGGTCTGAAAACACCCTCAGAAGCCAATGCCTGCTCAGCGGCTCTGGACCCATCTGAGGGAATAGTTTCAGAGTGTCCAATACCTTGAGTATCCAGAGGACTAGCTGGCTCCACGTGGAAGTAGTCCGCGACCTGTGGCTCTGAGGTAGCGGGTGCCAGGGGCTGCGAAAGCGCCTGAGAACAGGTGAACCAGCAACTGACTTAGCAGAAGCCTCGTCGGTTTTGGACCTCTGATGCCTGTCCTTTTTTTCCTTGAGCTTTTTATAAACTCCGGTAGTTGGCTGTTCCGACAGCATTATACAACAAACTTCAGCCAAAGTAATGAAAGGCAAAGCTTAATAAGTGCGTTGGTTAAATCTAGCACAAAACAGACAGCTAGCAACATTGTGATCAGGGCCTAGACAAGGAATACAGTAAGAATGAAAATCCTCATGAGGCATTTGCTTCCCACAAGAAATGCAACTGCTAACTTTCTGACATCGGACTGGAGCAAGAAAAAAAGCTTCGGGCACTGCACGGCAAAAGACTGAAGAAAATGGCGTCGGCTGCATCTTTTATACCCCCTGGCGCACTGACGTCAGGGAAGAGCCGACAGCAGATGCCAGACCTAGACTTTGGAATTCAGGCTGACTGCAGGTAGCCTGCCAACAGGATAACCCAAGTGTAATGACTGCAACAGTGAAACACGATGAACATCTGGCAATTTAAGGCCCTTATAGCCAAAGTAACAGATGTGTAAATCTTTTTTCCCCATCTAGCCAGAGCCCTAGAATCCCTATCAAAGGGGGTAGGGTTTTTTGCAGTAGAAGCCTTGACCCCTTTTGGACCGTGAAAAATAGTTACTGGGTCTGCAGTAGGGTTTTTGAAAAGGAATTTATGAGAGTCAGGGACCCTGTAGTATCTGTCCGGCTTAAAAGGAGCTGGAGGTAGAGTCAGGGGTCAAACTGGACTCAGAGAATACATCTACAATGTCTAACAGGTGGAATAACTAGAGGCCTGCATTGAGGAAGTCTGAGCATTTTCTTAGATTCTGAAAAATCTTGACTCTCCCGGAAGTGCTCCCTCATGGTATGCAAGGTTTCCCCAAAAGAGTAGTCCTCAGGAGGAGAGGCTGAAGGAATTGATTCCTCAGCATCAGAATCCTCATGGGGGGGGGGAAGAATATTCCTGATCAGAAGATGAATCTGAAGAAATGGAAACCTGATCTAAAGATTCATAGTTTGTCTCTTGCCTAGGCCTCTTATCAGGAGGGGGTTGGGAACCCCTCATCAAGGTAATTAAGTCTTCGGCCATTCTGAGTATCTGTTTTTTGGGCATGGAGGCCTGTCCTTGTGGCTGGTGAACTTGCTTGTCTTTAAAGGTGTTTTAGTCTTTGAAGTCTGTTTAATATACAACTGTTAAGGTCTGAATACACCCTCAGAAGCAGATGCCTGCTCAGTGGCTCCGGACCCATCTGAGGGAATAATCTCAGAGGCTCCAATACCTAGAGTTTCCTGCGGCCTGGCCGACTCCACGTGGGAGCCTGTAGCGGCCTGCGACTCTAAAGTAGCGGGTGTCAGGGGCTGCGAAAGCGCCTCACTGAGAACCGGCGACTTGCTTAGAAGCTTAGTCATCGGTTTTGGACATCGGTTGCCTTTCTTTGCGTTTGTGAACTCTGGTAGTTGAAGGGCTATCCGATGACATTGTATAAATAAATCTTCGCCCAAAATAGCTTATTGCAAAATCGTACCGACGCTTAATAGTGCGTTGGTTAAATCTAGCACAAAACAGACAACTAGCAACGTCGTGGTCAGGGCCTAGGCAAGGAATACAGTAAGAATGAAAGTCCTTATGAAGTATTTGCTTCCCACAAGAAATACAATTAACAACTTTTTCTGACATCGGTCTGGAGCAAGAAAACAAAGTTTCCCCAACAGGGTACTTAGCGTTTAATGACTTTGGATCTGAAACTCTTGACACGAAAATCTCAAGTGTCTGCCGACTGCCACTTGCAAACTGCTTCTGCTTCGGGTACCACGCAGCAAGAAAGACAGAATAAAATGGTGTTGGCTGCATCTTTTATACCCCTGATGACCTGACGTCAGGGAAGAGGCCACAGCAACCGACGCAGGACCCAAGACTATGGAATTCAGGCCGACTGAGGGCAACCTGCCAGCAGGATAACCCAAATGTAATGACTGCAACAGTGAAACAAGAACATATGCTCTGGCTAAACATTTACCTTGACCAGGTCTTTAAATATGCTGTTCCACTGAAAAAAATTTAAAGTGGCCGGGGGGGGGGGAGGTCCCTGGGGTTTAATACTGTAGAAAAAAAGCAGCTTGCCTGGCAACTAAAATTAAATGCAGGTTGTGCACCAGACATTAACAGTACAATTTCCATCTCCTGTCTCAAGACTTTAAAGCATATTTTGGATGTTTTTAGTTGCATTTAATGTTTATGAAGGTGTTTGGATATTGTGTTAAGTAATTTTGCACACTAAACAGTTAATGGTTCTTTAAAATTTTTGGCAGGCTCAGTCACGACATTTTTGGCAGGCTCAGTCACTACTTGAAGCAAGTTTTTAAACAGCTTCATGAAGCCAAGTATTTGTGATGCAAGCATTTCTCTGTACAGACTGTGGGTTTGTACAATAAATTTTTTTTTTGTGGTGTGAACCTCTTGCTTCCAGCATCCGCACTATAAATAAGCCACAATGTGGCCTATGGCTGCTTTCTACAGTCTTGGGTGGGTAGTCCATTCAAAATAATTAATGTTTGCTCGGCAATAGGTCCATTTGAAAATAGTTCATATGGTTGCTCTTATTTCAAGGTCAAAAGGCGAAGGTGCCTGAAGCATATGCCTGCACCACCATCTTATTCATGGCCTTGGACTACTTTCTGCATAGTCTCAGTTCTTATTTTGGTTGCCACTGCTAAAGTAAAAATCCAAAGGACCCTTAGACCTCCCAAGACTCCGTTTTGGTCCAAGAAATCTTGTCTGGTTTTCAAGGTACACATTCAAAGGAATCAGGCTCCTGACATGCCCACCTGGCAGACATCTATAAGGCAGTCTGTGAGGGCTACCACCGCAACTAGCAAGGCCCCCCCCCCAGCGCAAAGTCAAAAAAAGGAGAGACTCCTCTTTATAAGGTAGGTCTGTAGGCAAATAGCCTATGTCGCATCCCTTTTAGGATCTTGCCAAAACTGGTGCTTTTGATCATCTAAGTTCAATACCCAAAGAGACAGACTCTATAGGGGAGTCTATATGCGTCTGCTTGCACACACCCTTCCTTGAAACATCAGAAGGGAATGAATGAATCAGAGTCCTCAGAGGTCTCAATGCAGCTAAGCAGTTACTTTTTTTGTTTTTAAAGGCCATCCTCTTAGCTCTGACCCAGGGATTCATGAAGGGGCTGAGGCAGAGAAAGGATGCCTGGGCATGCAGCAGACACTAAAGCCTACAACTCTGTTCTCAGAAAAGCTATAATCCTCTGTGTTACCTTAAAGGCCAATCCCTACATCTGATGGATCCAAGGATCCCACTGTCAAGTATCACGGTTACTCTCCCAGAGGAACTAGATGGCACAGACGACAGCGTCCCCCGAAGTCAAAGCAGAGTGCTCTAAGGAGGGGATCTGCAATGCAGCCTTGAAACAGACTTCGACACCAAGAAGGCAGCTATGTGGGACTGATCAGAGAATGTAGACAATTAAACTTGAAATATAGTGGATTCGGAGACTTACAGTTGTAAGAGTTTCAAAAAAATCAGATTTGAAGCCAAAATGTGAGATGATAGGCCAGCCCAATCCACACTGGTGATGGAGGTGGATGGGAGAACACCCTCATCAACGTGGGCCTTCAGAAAAGCCCTCAAGCTCAGCACTCCTTAAAGGACATGGACAAATACACTGCAGAAGACAAAGAAATGCTCTTCCTGGAAGAAGTTCAAATTGTGAAGTGCTTGGGACCTTTCTGAAATGAGCATCTCCCCAGAAATAAACTGAGAAGAAACTGGAGATTTTGTCAAAGAGTTAGCTGACTCCATCCTAGGAACTTCAGAAACCAGCAAGGTCGTCGCAGTTTTTCTTGCCTTGTCAATCTCTCTTTACCCTTATTCTTCCTTTTCCTATCTCAGTGCTTCCTGGCCTTGTCTGCCTCTGGACACAGCAGCAGCAACCCTTTAGTAGCAAGTTTATTTGTCCTGCCTGCCAAGCCTGAAAATCAAAGGGCTTTCAGACTGATCAGCAGACAGGTGACCCACCACAGCGCACTACAAAACGGTGGTTGGTAGGCCAAATGCCTACATGACAAAATGAAGCAAGGAAAAGACTACCACATCTGATTAGCCAGCAAATGATACCAGGGTAGCACTCACAGGTGCATTAATGGTAGGGAAAAAAAAATTAAGAAGCTTGAGGCTGGAGCACTAGTTTTGCCAGCTCTAATCAGCAAGTGCATTGCTTTATACTTGTACCTGGTTAACTGACTACTTTATCACATTCCTCTCTGAAATAAAGCCCAAAGTACACCTTGGCCAGAACCACTGTAACAATTATGGTACTTCTGTCCAACAGGTTTATCATGATTTCCAAAAAGAACCACTGAAAGTAAGCCAAAGGCTCTAGCTGAAAGCTACTCTAACAGCTGTATCAATTAGGTTTCCCATCAAAGGGATTGGAAAGGGGGTGCACAAGGAAAATAAGTGAGCTCAGTGAATATCCTGCTGAAGTCATTGAAGTACTTAACAGAATGCTGAAACAAACTACTGGTTAAACTGAGGGGTTTTTTTAGAAGATGCAATATCAGATGACAATGTTAATCAAAGTTCAGTCACACTGTTCTTCTGAGGACAAGAGACTGAGCCAATATCTACAATGCCTAAATGCAACTAAGCTAATAGTCCTACCAACGTACAAAGAAACCATTATTGGACAGTGCAACCCTAAAAGTAGCTTGCAAAGGAGCAGATCTGTACCCTTATGAAGTGCGACTTACTCGCAAAGGCAAAACCAAACCTAAATCTTTTAGTAACTGAAAAGAATGTACTACTGCGACATGATTGGGATAAAATGCTTTTTACCCTTTCCTGTATTTCAGCAGACATGGTAACAAATGCTATAAAGCTGAAGTCAAATAGCACAATAATAGGCTCAAATCCAGATAATATATTAAGCACACTGAGCATACGCTGTTAAACTGAAAAGGCATTTCAAAAGTGTTAAAACAATCTAGAAAATCACAGCAAAAACACTTTGCACTTACAGTCTTTGCAAGACTACAAGCGGTGTCTGGGTCACCGACAATCTCATAATAGAAGACTGAGAAGTTTAAAGCAAGACCTAATCGAATAGGATGTGTTGGCTGCATCTCCTTTTTGCATATTTCAGATGCTTTCTGGTAAGCGTTCTGAGACTCCTGCACAATGCCTGTGGGGGGGGGGAAATTCAAAGTTGCTTTTCAGAAAAGTTACACCACCACTATATTACAGCTCAGCACATAGTAACACAAAAAGCATGTAAATTTGTGGGTGTGGGGATAATACAACTGAATTTCTCAATGTTTGTTAGAGGCTGGCACAACTTGGGCACACAAGGCATACACATTTTACATAAAAATCCATTTCAGTTAAGTCAATACATGCATCCAGAAAATTCTATCAATGCCATAACAAAGTGAATACCACTATGCTAAAGGGTAATAAAAATTAAAATTGTATTAAAACCAAGGTTGCAAAACATATAACAATGACTGTGAGGG